>NC_133121.1:196285837-196593223 GCF_033568475.1 Henckelia pumila
TCTTCAATAAAAATGTTTTTTTAAAAAACTATTTACTGTTTAATTAGGCTTGTTTTTCTCTAAGAAATCTATTCGTAGTCAATGTTTGCATTTTTTCTTTCATTCTATTTTATTGAATTGCTATGTAATTTAAATTTCATTATCGCAAAAATTGGAACAAATCTATTCCGATTATTTTGCAATCAGTTGAATTTTGAATTTCTTTTTTTAAAAAAAAATTACGTTATTTTGTTACAAAATAATTATTAAAATCTACTAAAATCTATATAATGATTTTTTTTTTAGATTAGCAAATCTAAATGTGTGCCCCGATCACTCAAATCTCTAAAATCAAAATAGTTTAGTTTAATTTTCAAAATAACTATTCAAAAATGTAAAACTTTGCCTCGGTCACTAAAATCTAATGATTTTTAAAATATTTTTGTTTAATTAATAATTTTAAATTGCTATTTTTTACAAATCTAAACATGTTCCCGATCTATAAAATCTCTAAAATGATTTAAGTTTAAAATAATTGCTTTTTTACAAATAAAAAAATAATTACATACCTTATTTTCTTGAATTGTGCCTTCTACTCAATATGTGTTTCAATTTTTAAAATTTAAAATTAGGGGTGATAACTACGAATTTTTTTTTTTTATCGATTCACAGTTTTATTGATGAATTTACTCTTCATTAACAAAAATTTTTTTTTACAAAAAACCATTTATTCTTTACTTAGGTTTTTTTTTGCTAAAAAATTAAATTTATATTAAATGTTCGGATTTCGCTTGCATTCTATTTTAGTTAATTTCTATCTAATTTACCAGTTCAATTTTAAATTACTTTTTACAAATTTTCATACGTACGGTTGGTTTTTAGACGACTACTCAATCTTTATTTGAAGTTTAAAATTTTAAAATTATGAGTGAGAATCATAACAGCTCGAGACACTATCTATCTATACTATTCTATAATAGTTGAGTGGCATATAGAAACTGTCAGTGTGAGGACACCAACTTTTCTTCCCATTCTACCCTTTTTATTTTATAAGTGATATAATATCCTCTCATTTTCACGCTCCACATCTCAAAGAAAACTGATTTATGCTTTCTTTTTAGTAAAAAATAATTTTTCACTTGAAAAACTTATCCATTCCAAAACTCCCACTCCCAAAAGCAACAACACCACGTCCCCGCTTTCTCTCAATTCGGCTCTACTTACGTCGTTTATCGTTTATTTATTCTTTCTAGGCATTTTATTTGATTTTGAGGCCTTTTTTTTTTTTTTTTTTTTGTTTGCAGTTATGATGAGAAGAAATGATAGAATTTTGTTGGGGAAGTGAAGAGTTGTATGCTTGAATCTTGATGAATTGGCGAACGTAGGAAATCATCTTTTCAATTGAAAATGATCTTCTTTCGATTTGAAAACCCATTGTTTCTTGATCGGCTAAATCGGTGTGATATGAATCTACTGATAAGCGTACCAGGTCAAATAATAGTAAAGTGGACTGAGAGTCCAAGTATCGATCCCACAGGAACTGCAGTCAATTCTCAAGAATTAATTATTTAGCTTAATCTAGACAAAATCATAAAAGCAATTTGATTTAAATAAAATAAGAATTTAAAATAAAAACTTCTAAAGAAATAAGAATTAAAATAATTGAAGATAAAAATAATTAAAACGAGACAACCAAGACACACGTAGGTACCAAATAAATCATGTAACATGTAGTTAATTCAGGACTCAGATTTAATCTTAGATCACGGGAATTCTCCTATCTTGTTCAAAGGTCTATTTCTAGAACAATCAAACCTATTCAAATATTGACGGATTAATCTTTCGTAATTCTAATCAAATTTGAATGCATTAAATATTTGTGAAAATTCAGTTTACACCGAAACAGCACACTGAAACTGAATTCTATTTCTAGTCAGTTTTACGATATGTTAATTATTAAAGTGATCAAAATCGAAACCTCCTTTGTCGACTTGGAATTGATTGACATGCAAGCAAACAGTTGATCAGGCTATTCACAAGACAAATATAAATCTGACAATCAATAAAATAAAATCAACTCTGAAATATCCCAAACAAACATCCAAGTTTTCTACATGAATTTGTTCGGCCCAATCATGCTGTCTTGGTTGAAAATAAACTACTCAATAATTGAAAACAATAATTAAACAAAAATTAAGAAAAAAGAACAAAAGAAAGAAAAGAAATCTCCTCTCCCAAGCCTACAGCAGCCGCCTTCTCCCTTGTGCAATCTCTCTGCCTTCTGGAACTTCAGAACCCCCAAAAATATGTTATATCTTCTATTTTTATGGTCCGGAACTCCTACCAATTAATTTTCGTCCAATACAAGGACTTTTTGCATAAATCTGACGCCGGAACACGCGCGCACGCATGGAAGAAGTCCCGCGCGCGCAGAACAAAAAAATAGAATTCTGAACCAGCAACTCGCGCGCGCGCAACACAAAATTTCTGCTGCGAGCGTCAATTTTGAAAAATTCATATCTTGAGATCTAGCCGTCGGATCGAGCTGAAATTTGGACAGCAGCTTCAAAACATCTTGAATGATTATAAACAGCGGAGATCGGATTTCGATCTCTCTAATATTAAATTTGATTTTTTGAACAAAACTGCTCCGTAATTCACTCTTCAACAATTCATTTTCCTACTAAATTATCCCGAGGAGTGAAATAAACAAGCATGCACTAAAACACATAAAAACACATAAAAACAAAATGAAAGCACATAAAATAGACATAAACCTATCACAAAATAATGCACACAAAATTCACTTATCAACACCCCATACTTAAACCTTGCTCGCCCTCGTGTAAGACATACCAAAAACAATATGCAAACAACGACATAATTAAGCATGAATCATGAACAACATAGCCTCCGATAAGTTTCAATTTCAACAACTAAAAACCACAAACTTTTTATTGTTCACAATACACTATCAGTTTAACGTAAACGTGAGTGTGTGTCATGTCATTCCAGTTTCATGCAACTTCAAAAGATTTTGTCCTAAGAATGCTTAGCGACCTATGACAAATCAGTACAAGTGTCACAATCCAGTACTCCGTCATCTCAACAATCCCAAACAAAACATGCACTCTCTTGAGATTAATTACGTACCTCCGGATTTTACATCCGGTATTGCTTTAGCCCCAATAATTACCCGCTGACTTAGCTATAAATGGCTAGGATCGAAAAATCTTTCTCTTTTTTTTAATCCCCTCGTCTATAACCCGGATGAAGCATCAACCCCATTTTACCCGCAAACTCAGCTATGGAGCAATGATTAGGATTTCAATCATTGTCCAAGCCCGGATGGAGTTGTAAAAAAAATTTTTTTTCTAGGTGCGCCCAAGATCATAAGTGTACACTAGAGCCTCATCAAAATTCATAGAATACAATCAAGATCCACAAACCACCTATTGCCGTGCAATGGTCAAACAAACAGAAACGTCATCAAATCTTTCGTTACACTCCACTGGTCTAACACAATTGCTTATAAATATTCACGGTTCAACCTACAGTTTCTCATGTCCAGTCAAGAGTAAATTTTTTCAAAAATCCACTTTTTTATTCCAAATAAACTTTATCATCATAGGCTACCATGACTCATCCTACTCATGCAAGATAACACAAACAACAATAAAATGATATGCATGATTACGAACCAAACACAAAAACTAATCCAAATGAATGCAAACAGAATGAACACAAAATATAATAACTAAACAACAACACAATAACCAATGCAATAAACTAGTCTACCCCCTACTTATCCAAAGCATTGCCCTCAATGCTTCAGAACAATGAACAGAATGCATACAAAAACACAAATGCAAAGACGAACAAAAACACAATGAAAACAACAATAACACTCCCCTGGTTTTCTATTCATCCTCTTCCTTCTTGACGGTATCCGCTGGGTAAGGTAGCATCAGTCTAGATATATTGGCAGGCATGACCAACTGGCATGGGAAAGAAACAAAGATAAAAAATAGATAAAAATAAAAAAAAACACGCAAAAAAAAACTAAAAATTAAAGTAAAGAACACTGGGTTGCCTCCCAATCAGCGCTAAATTTAGATTCTATAGCCCAACTATACTCCTCTCTTGAGTGGCGACATTCAAGGTGGCTTATCCACCGTCTCTGAAAAACTCAGATCAGTCATGCACTTGCATGCTTCAACTCTATAGAAATTTTGCAATGGACTAATTCCTGCGGAAAGCTGAACCTGCAGACATTCATCACCATAGTCATGAATCACAATGATAAATTTGACAGCAGAGCAAGATTTTAAAGTTGGGCTCTCAGTAGCCGACTTAAGCATATTAAAAATCACTTGCTCATCATTCATTCTCAACACCAATTCTCCCTTTTCATCATCAACTAAGGCTCTACTAGCAGCAAGAAAAGATGCCCTAAAATCATAGGCACCTCACAATCCTCATCCATGTCAATAATAACAAAATCTACAGGATAAATCAACTTGTCTATCTTGACTAGGACATTCTCTACTATCCCTCTCGGATATTTAATAGATCCATCAGCAAATTTGAGAGAGATAGAGACATGTTCAATATTTTCTATGCCTAATTTTTGAGCAAGAGAATAAGACATTAAATTTATGCTCGATCTTAAATCACACAAAACATTAACAAATGATAAACTTCCAATTTGACAGGGTATAGAAAACTCCCCGGATCTTGTAGTTTTTGTGGAAGCTTCTTTTTCAGCACTGCCGAGCACTCCTCATTCAGTGTAACCTGCGTAAGATCGTTCAGCTTCTTTTTGTTCCTCAGT
Source organism: Henckelia pumila (assembly GCF_033568475.1). NCBI lineage: Eukaryota > Viridiplantae > Streptophyta > Magnoliopsida > Lamiales > Gesneriaceae > Henckelia > Henckelia pumila. Next base: position 196,290,651 of record NC_133121.1, read on the forward strand.
AAATCTTTCAAAAATCTTGCATAATTCGGCATCTGAGCTAATGCATCTGCAAAAGGTATGTTAATATGTAGTTTCTTAAAAATTTCAAGAAAATTTTTAAATTGAGAATCAAACATTAATTGTTTAGCTCTTTGGGGGAAAGGTAGGGTAGAAATATCAACATTATCATTAACTTCAAATTTTGAAGTTTTACCTTTCTTACCTGCCTTTGAGGAATTTTCAGCACGCATATCCTCCTTGGACTCTGAACTTTTCGGCTCTTCCATCATCTTCTCTTTGTCCATTTGCTGCTCCTCAGACTGTGCTCGAGTCACGACCATGATAGCATTCACGCCTCTGGGATTTGGTTCAGTATTACTTGGTAAAGCTCCAGCAGGACGGGTTGATAATTGGGTTGCGATCTGACTCATCTGAATTTCTAACTTCTGCAGCATACTTTCCTGATTCTGTAACCAAGTCTCAGTTCCTGCAACGTATTTCATCATGATCTCCTCAAAGCTCGGCATTTTCTCCTCTTGCTTGGGCTGCCAGTTCTGATTATAGTTGTTGTAAGAGTTGTACGGCTTCCGTCCTTGATTTCCTGCAAAATTAGCCGCTTCAACTTCAAACAACTGTTGCTCTTCTTGCATATTCCCTTGCGCGTGATTCACTGGCGCTACTTTCATGAGTTCTACTTGATGTGTCAGAGCGTCGATCTTCGCATTCAGGGCTATCAAAGCACCGACCTCTAGAACTCCAGTCTTCTTTTCCTTCTTCACATCCGACCACCCTATATTACTTTCAGCCATTTTTCCAATGATCTCCCAGGCGTCAGCTGGCGTTTTCCTGAACAAGCATCCATTAGCCGCAGCATCCAGCATAGATCGAACCGACTGATCGGATCCATTGTAAAATGTCTGAGTCTGCTGGCTTTGTGTGAGATTATGTTGAGGACACATCCTCAGCATCTTCTTAAACCTGGTCCATGCCGTATGTAAAGATTCACCCTTCTTTTGCTTGAAAGATATAATATCTAAAAACAATTTCGCCATCTTCGTAGGAGGGAAGTACTTGTTCAAGAAGATTTGAACAAGCTCAGTCCAGGTGGTGATGGATCCTGTAGGTAGATCATCGAGTCATTCAGTCGCTTCACCTTGTAGAGAGAATGGGAATAACCGCAGTCTTACTGCATCAGAGGTTACCCCGTTAACTTTGAACGTGTCGCAGATCGACAGGAATCGCTCCAAATGAGCGTAGGGGTCTTCCACAGATGTGCCCCCAAATCTTGCTTGCAGTTGGATCGGCTGAATAGTAGAGGGTTTCAGCTCAAAATTGTTCGCCTCAACAGCGGGGCGGACGATGCTAGATCCATAACCTTCAACTGGCGGCCTAATCAGATCCCAAACAGTACGGTTGTCCGCCATGTCTTCTTATGATTCAGATTCTGTTTCAAGTACTAGATTAAGATTCTTCCTTGCTTTCCGGATCTTGCTGAGTGTGCGTTCGATCTCCAAATCAAGTGGTAGAAGCTCCTTAGATCGAATGTTATGCATGCACAACAAGCTAGTACCTGAAAATCACTAAAAAAAGAAGAAAATTCAGAATTTTTAATAAAATAAAAACAGTCTAATCTCAAGCGAAATAAAAATTCTGATATCAAAACAGTCCTCGGCAACGGCGCCAAAAACTTGACCGGATAAATCGGTGTGATATGAATCAACTGGCAAGCGTACCAGGTCAAGTAATAGTAAAGTGGACTGAGAGTCCAAGTATCGATCCCACAGGGACTGCAGTCAATTCTCAATAATTAATTATTTAGCTTAATCTAGACAAAATCATAAAAGCAATTTGATTTAAATAAAATAAGAATTTAAAATAAAAACTTCTAAAGAAATAAGAATTAAAATAACTGAAGATAAAAATAATTAAAACGAGACAACCAAGATACACGTAGGTACCAAACAAATCATGTAACATGTAGTTGATTCAGGACTCAAATTTAATCTTAGATCATGAGAATTCTCCTATCTTGTTCAAAGGTATATTTCTAGAACAATCAAACATATTCAAATATTGACGGATTAATCTTTCGTAATTCTAATCAAATTTGAATGCATTAAATATTTGTGAAAATTCAGTTTACACCGAAACCGCACACTGAAACCGAATTCTATTTCTAGTCAATTTTACAATATGTTAATTATCAGAGTGATCAAAATCGAAACCTCCTTTGTCGACTTGGAATCGATTAACATGCAAGCAAACAGTTGATCAGGATATTCACAAGACAAATATAAATCTGACAATCAATAAAATAAAATCAACTCTGAAAAATCCCAAACAAACATCCAAGTTTTCTACATGAATTTGTTCGGCTCAATCACGCCGTCTTGGTTGAAAACAAACTACTCAATAATTGAAAACAATAATTAAACAAAAATTAAGAAAAAAGAACAAAAAAAAGAAAAGAAATCTCCTCTCCCAAGCCTACAGCAGCCGTCTTCTCCCTTGTGCAATCTCTTTGCCTTCTGGAACTTCAGAACCCCCAAAAATATGTTATATCTTCTATTTATATGGTCCGAAATGTCTACCAATTATTTTCCTTCCAATACAAGGACTTTTCGCATAAATCTGACGTCGGAACACGTACGCGCGAAGAAGTCCCGCGCGCGTGCAGAACAAAAAAACAGAATTTTGAACCAGCAACTCGCGCGCGCGCGAGCTCAATTCTCGCGCGCACAACACAAAATTTCTGCTGCGAGCAACGATTTTGAAAAATTCATATCTCGAGATCTAGCTGTCGGATCGAGCTGAAATTTAGACAGCAACTTCAAAACACTTTTAACTTCATTCTGAATGGTGGGTATTGGATTTGGATCTCTCTAAAATTAAATTTAATTTTTTGAACAAAGATGCTCCGTAATTCACTTTTCAACAATTCATTTTCCTACAAAATTAACCCGAGGAGTGAAATACACAAGCATGCACTAAAACACATAAAAACACATAAAAACAAAATGAAAGCACACAAAATAGACATAAACCTATCAAAAAATAATTCACACAAAATGCACTTATCAACTCTCCCTTGAACTCACCGGAAAGCTTATTGTAATTTTAGCAGATACCTCATATGCAATGCTCTTGAAGCGATCAATGTTTTTTCTTCTTACTTTATATTTTTTTTCTCCCTTAAACGGGTAATTAGTGGCGTGTTCATAATTTGATTAAAAAGTGATACTATATATTAACTATTTTTGGTTCTATTTTGTAGTTCTCACTTGGTTTTTGTAGTCTTAGAATCAAATATTGATTTTTGTGTCAAGCTTTCATAAGTGTATTTACAGTATAGATTTTTTCCTCAGCAATCCTAAAAAAATTTGTCTCACATTCGATAATCATACGGAATATTATGATGATTTTTTTTTCTTTCTATTATGTCAGATCCATGTCTTATTTCTTTTTCTTTTGTTTCGTCATATTGTCTATTAGTTTTGTTATTTTGATTTTGCAGCAACAATGTCTGCAAACACCAGAAATGTTTTTTCTTACCTTTATTCACTGCATGTCTAATGACTCCTGACTTCTATTTCTACATGTTTGAAAATCAAGAACTCCATCCATATAACCACATTTGGTATTATTATTTTTAGGCAAACTTCCATTTTACTGTTGTGAAATAATGTATTATATTTTCTAATTTTTTATTTTAGTTTTATACAATATTCATTAATTTTTTTTCACTATGAATTTGGTGGGCTATATTGATTAAGCTTACTCTCTGTAGTTCATTCAGAAAAATGAGTGAGTTTTAACATAAGTGTTAAAAGATTTGTGATTGTATCCTCACTTATGGTAGAGAGGAGGAGGCAATATCCTAAAATTCTTACACAATATATTTAGTATTTTAAATTAAATTAAAATTTTCAATTTCTTCATATGTTATTTTTATTTAATTTTATTTATTGTTGATTTTAGGATCCCACTCAATTTCAATATGCATTTGAATTTTAAAATTTAAAAATTACTTCAAAATTTAAATTTAGGAATGAGAATCATAAGAGATTTATTATTGATTTTAGGATCCACTCAATCTACATTTGAATTTTAAAATTTGAAAAATATTACTTCAAATTTTAAAATTAGGAATGAGAATCACAAAAGATAGGAACAAATATATTTGGATTTATCGATCAAGTTAAAATTTAAATCATGAAAAATATCTATATTTTATTTCTCAGATTATTTACATTTTATTTGTTACAAGTTTACATATTCACTTTAAATCATTTATAGCTTTTCTGATTTCCATTTTGATGGTGATGTTGACTACAATAAAATTATTTTATACAAATATATTGTATAGTACACCAATGAGTATATTCAATATGAATAAATATCACACACAATATTTTAATAAAAATATCATCGTATCATATTAAAATATATTAAACTTTAATCATTTCACACACGCAGCGCATGTGCCCCTGTCGCTAGTATTGATAAAGGATATAATGGGAATGTTGTAAAGATTTTTGAAATATAAAAATTTTTTAATTAATTTTTTAGTGGAGGGGGTAATGTGTTAGATATATAAAAATGTTAAGGGGATAATTGTTATTTTCACATTTAGTTGTGGTTTTTTGTAATTGTGATAAATCACAAGGGAGGTAAACATAATTAACCCTTATTATTATTATTATTATTATTATTATTATTATTATTATTATTATTATTATTATTATTATTATTATTATTATTATTATTATTATTATTATTATTATTATTATTATTATTATTTTTTTTTTTTTTTTCTTTTTTTGTACGTCTCTTCATTAACTAAAATCCATGAGTTAACTTGTAATTAGATACCCCAAAAAATTTAGCTGTCACAATCTTTTTTTTAAAAAAAATTAAAGCTTATAATGGATTCTACGAGTTGTATATGTTTTCAATGAAAAATGAATAAGTTTCATCATAAAAGTTGTTTATATTAAATTGGAGTGTGAGCATATAAACTCATTATACTCACTTTCGAAAATATAAAATTTACATATTATGTTGAGAAAATAATAAATCTATTTTGAACCAAAGAATCAAAATGTTGAATTATTTCAAACGTTTCAACACCTTATATTAAATAAGAAACATACTTCTTTGAAAATTAAATTGTCAACAATTGAGACCTTCAGTTCCTTTACAACATGCCAAGTAAAATGCTCTTCATTCGAGATGAGTCGATGCTACAGCGGGGGTAGTACCCCACTGTAGCTATGTGGTCAGAAATTGGGCAAAATTACGTGGGTTCCACATCAAATCATATTGGGCCCACATGATTTGGGCCAATGAAGGTCTGCCACGCATCGACTTTTCCCTTCATTAGATTTAGCGCCTCATTTGTAGAGAGTAGCAGCACAAACATTCCCCAATGAGAAAAAGACGAGCGTTCAATTCACGTTAAAAGTAAATCCCTCGTTTCCATTCTAGTAATATATTCTAATTGAAGTCGAAGAATTTGTACGATGGAATAGCTAAATCCTTTTATTTCGTCTGCAGTAATCTTTACTATTTTATAAAAGATGAGAGATATATACTAACTGCACAACGAGGACACCATCTTTTCTACCACTTTTACCCCTCATTCACATTAGCTATTATTAATTTTTTTTACGGCATTATTTTTTTTTCTATCACGCTTCACACACGTTCTCTCTCTCTTCCACGATGCTATTGAAGGTTTCTTGAGCGTACGCTTCCTCTCCCCAAATCTCATGCTTCTGCTCAATACGGCTCCATTCAATCAAAGTTTTCCACTGAAATCGGTACTCGTCGGTCCTCTAAATCTTTGTTGTAGGTTTTGAATTTTGATTATTGGTTTTCTAAGGCTTCTTCCATCTGTCAAATTTGTGCAGATCTAGATAAATAATAAAAAAAAACTGTGCTTGCTGATGAAGATGAACGAAAAACCCAAAATTTAGACGTGTTTGCTTGCAACCTTCAATTCAGTCGAATAATTCCTCTGAAATCGGTATTTTTCTTCCCCTGAACCTTTGTTCGTTGGTTTTGACAGAAATCGGTATTTTTCTTCCTCTAAGCCTTTGTTCGTTGGTTTTGATTAATGGTTTTTTAACGTCCCGTCTTCCATCTATTACAACCGTTGCCCACTACTGACCATGTTTCGGAATCAGACAACTCTTCCAATTGCCGATCGTCACGCAATTAGCACAAACTAAGGTTAGTTTTTCTTCCATTTTGTGTTGTCGTGTGTTTCATATTTAGATTCAATGGAATACCCAAAAGTTTGGTTTGATTTTATGTTTTGATTATTTTTAAATATTGGATTTTGGTATAGATGGGTTATCCAGAATCATGATTCAAACGACCTTTATGTTTACATTTGTAAAATGATTAAGGACTATATCGTAAGAAAAACCTTGGAAGCCGTGATTCAAATGGGATTTTAGCGTTTGAGTTGTTTGATGAAATTGGGTAGATGGAAGAAGCACTGAAGGTGAAATTTAAAATCCATTGAAAAAGTCCGACTATTGAAAAATTATTTGAAATTGCGTCAATTAAGCTTTCACTTCTTTGAATTTTTCTTAGATTATATTATATGGCTCTGTCATGATCCCGAGTTATGGGTAATGGGGCAGTTCGTGGGTTTATGGTTAAAACTGATGCTTAATTTAGGAGAGAACTTCACAATCTCAAAAATCAAGTAGTTAACATATGCCCACCATTTTTAAAAAAGAAGTTTTTTAAATTAATATACAATACTCATTAGCTTTTTGATACACATTCTCAGATTTATTTTTGAATTTAATCTTCAATAAAAATGTTTTTTTTAAAAAAAACTATTTACTGTTTAATTAGGCTTTTTTTTCTCTAAGAAATCTAATTTGTAGTCAATGTTTGCATTTTTGCTTTCATTCTATTTTATTGAATTGCTATCTAATTTAAATTTCATTATTGCAAAAATTGGAACAAATCAATTCCGATTATTTTGCAATCAGTTGAATTTTGAATTTCTTTTTTTTTAAAAAAAATTACGTTATTTAGTTACAAAATAATTATTAAAATCTACTAAAATCTCTATAATGATTTTTTTTTAGATTAGCAAATCTAAATGTATGCCCCGATCACTCAAATCTCTAAAATCAAAATAATTTAGTTTAATTTTCAAAATAACAATTCAAAAATGTAAACCTCTGCCTCGGTTACTAAAATCTAATGATTTTTAAAATATTTCAGTTTAATTAAAAATAAATTGCTACTTTTTACAAATCTAAACGTGTTCCCGATCTATAAAATCTCTAAAATGATTTAAGTTTAAAATTGTAACACCCAAAATTTTTAATACGTAAATTCGCATGCATAATTAGGAGAATTTAATTATTTAAAATTGATAAATGTGGATTAAATATTATTTATGTGTTATTGTGTGTATTATGTGCATGATTTAAAGTTATTTTAGCATTTAACCCATAATTATGAAATTTATGGATTTTTGAGTAAATGTTTATTTGATCGCGTAGACGGATCGTGGACGAATGAGATGTTGAATTTTCATCCAAAATATTTTACGAGATTTTTATGAGCCTTAAAATATTATTTTAAGGTGTTATTTCATGAAAATAGTGATATTAATATTTATATAGATATAGGTAAGCCTATTTTTCTCCAAAATAATCCATTTTAATAACTTTTTAAAACCTTTAAAATCCCTTATTTTATTACTTCGGGATTTATTCTTAAAGTCAAATTTATTAGCGTATTTAGGTGTTTTAAAATATATTTTATGAGTATATTAACTAATTATTCATTCTAAGAACATCAGATTTGTATGAAATAAACTCATGTTAATGACAGAAACCATTTTGTTTGTGCATGGTTCACGCTATGGACTTGTTTGATTCATCCATACCCACGTTTTCTGTGCATGGATCATGCTGGGATGCTGGGTCAGTTCGAGGGGCGTCCTAGGGTCCCTAGGGTCTGGTCGACTTGAGTCTTAGGGCTAGAAAAGGGTGGAACCGAGGCCATATATAAGGATGCGCAGCAGATCGCGCAGGTTGAGCGGGCTTGGGAGATTTGCTCGTTCTAGGTCCATAGGGCGAGTTTTAAGTTGATTCCAATTGGGTTAGAACCCCAAGACCTTTTGGAAGCTAGTCCAGGTAGTTCTTTGGCCTGTGGTGGCCGGAGATTGGCGGCCGAACGGCCTGAAGGCGGCGGTAGCGTTCTGCGCGCGAGCAGAAACAAGGCGGCATGGTTTGGGTTGGTTTTTGGCTTGTTGGAAACGTATTGAAGTGGGCTAGGTGTATGTGATGGTGCTCCGGCCAGGGGTGGCCGGAGTAGGACGGCAGCAGCCCTTAAAGTCTGCTGCACACGACCGTGAGCAAGGTGAAGAGGGGGAAACGGGTTGCTGGGTTTCTGGGTGGGTCGGGTCGGGTCTGGTGGTCCGGGTCGGGCCCGTAGTGTCATGGGTCAAGTTAGTGGGTCCGGGTCTGGGTTATGTTAGTCGGACTCGGGTATTTTTAATTTTAAGTAATTATTAGTTTAAGTGTGGTATTTGGACTAAGTTAATTATTATAAATATTATTTGGGTTTTTAATTAATTTATTAAGCCTTAAAATATTTATTTAAGTAACCTCAATAATTTTTCTGGGCTTGGGATCCCATGTGAATTATTGGGTCAGTCTGTGAATTTTGGGCTTGTTAGTGATTAATATTGTGATTAGTTAAATTATTGGGCTTAAATATTTTACTTTGGCCCAGTTATGTTTAAGTATTTTATTTGGGTCAAATTATGATGTTTGGACTTAAATTAAGTTAATGGGTCAGTCTTAGAATTTATGGGTTTAAGTCTATGGGACCAACAGTCTGGACAATCCAATGAAAAATAACTAAGTCTGGAATATATATTTAATTTATTTTATGCATGAAGTTTATTTTAAGTATAAGTATATTTATTATGGAAATTAATTAAATATATATTACGGACATATTTTAAGTGCATGCATGCATGAAATATTTTTATGATGTGTATGATTAAGAATTGAGCATGAAAAATATTTTATTGAAATTGAAGTGATGTGGCGGCACAGAGGTGGTTTACCACCGGCACAGAGGTAGTTCTACTACCGGCACAGAGGTGGTTTTACCACTGGCACAGAGGTAGTTTACTACCGGCATAGAGGTGATTATTCACCGATACGTACGTTGGTTCTTTTAGACTGATCAGTCGGCACAGTTATTAGTCACATTCATGGATATGACTGTAGTAACCCAGATTCCATTTTAAGATAATAATATGTTAAACATGATTAAGGGTTGGTGATTAACCAATTCCGGGGTTTAATCGGACTTTAGAATCAAGAATTGGATTTTCATTTTCTGAGCCAGTTCGGATGGTCCGAAGAGAACTTCGGACGGCCCGAACTCAGCAACTCGGGGGCTCCGAAGATGGCTTGTTGACTTTGGAGTTAAGGCAAGTTCGGACGATCCGAACTAAGCATCGGATGGCCCGAACTCCCTCATGCCATGCAAGCAGGATTACTCAGCCATGGATTTTGACAAGTGTCGGACGAAGAGAAGTTCGGACTCCGAACCCGATGTAGCTTGCATGCATGTATTGAGCTGGAACGGACGATCCGAACCCCAATTCGGAGGGCCCGAACTCGACCAAAATTTTTTCTATAAATAGGACTCATTTGATTTCAATTTGAATTACAAATTTCCGAGTTTCCTTCTCCAGTTATATAGTGTGAGTTATACACTTGAGGGCCCTATCGGTTATAATCGAGGTTCTGGAATAACCAAGGTGTGGTTATAGTCATCCGGGACCAGCGACTCCAAAGGGCTATCTATGGACGAAGGTATGGTCCGGGAATCTATTTAAGTTTTGGGAATACTTATTAGCTTAGTTAAGGCTTATAGAACTTGTGTAGTGATACGGTGAACTTTTGAATATAGGTTTGGAACCTAGAATCTACTATACTTGAACTAGCCTAGAGGTACGTACACATTGACTGAGATTGCCTGCGAGTATACATGTTTATATGTTGCATTTATTTGGCATTATTATATGGCATGATATATGATTTACCGTTTTCCATATTCATATGTCATGTGCATATACACGTTGAGCTTATACCTTGTTATACCTGATTATAGAGTCGCTCAGCTCTATACTCGATAGTCTGTCACTGAGAGTACCGCGACGGTGGGGACATGTATGTCTGACTACTCTGGTGTACTAGACGAGTGTGGTTGCACCCAGAGGTTGATCCGTGCGGTGGCAGCACTCATGTGGCACCGGTACTGAGCATGACTTTTCAGATGACCATTTACCAGTCATCATGTTGCATGCATTATATACATATGTGTACTCATGTTTATGTACTGGGCATTAGCGCTCACATCCTAATTGTTATCTTGGACACCCTATTCCACGGGGCAGATCGCAGGATGGACAGAGCTGGTAGTTCGAGACAGGACTAGAGAGCCGAAGCCTGTCAGGGGATTTTATACAGCAGGATTTGTTTAGCTGTATAATGTTTACTTTTAAGTTCTTCGATATGGTTGTATCACTACAATATTAAGGCTGAACTTGTTTTACTAAGCTGATATGTAAATTATGGATTATGTTTCCGCATATGCATGCTATTAGTTGCCAGTTAGTAGGTGATTTCATGCAGGGTCACTACATTTTTGGTATCATAACATGCATAGATTTTGGGAATTAGTACTTGGGATTTAGTTTAGTCTTAAGTAATTCTTGCGCATTTGGGATTTTAATGTGCAATTCTTTTCAGGATATGGCTGACGAGAGTCACGGTAGTGTTGGTCAGGGAGGTGGTCATCATCATCGTCACCATCGCCATCAGGATGATCGACATCGTCCTCATGAGGGTAGACGTCGCTACACTGTCAATAAGTTCATGCAAGTAGGACCGAAACCCTTGTTGGGAGGTGAGAATCCTGAACAGCTAAGGGACTGGATGTCTAAACTCGAGAGTGCGTTTCGAGCTTTCGATTGCACTGAGGAGCAGAAACTGGAAGTTTTAGAATTTGTTCTAGAGGATCGAGCACGCTTATGGTGGGATGCCAAGGCTACGCAGGCACGTACTGAGAAAGGACAGGTGACTTGGGGGGATTTCTGTCAGCAGTTTCAGAAACTATATTTTCCTCCAACTGTTTGTCAATCACGATCGATGGAGTTGCTGACTCTGAGGCAATGATCAATGACTATTGATCAATATCAGCAACGATTTCTTGATCTGCTACCTTTCAGTCCTCATATCAGTGACAGTGATGCATCGAAGTATAATATCTTTCTGCAAGGCCTGAATCAAGATATCTACTCACAAGTTGTCGTATGTGATGATCCAACATCTTATGAGACTTTGGTGAACCGTTGCCGTCAAGTGGAGAACAGCAATAGGCGGGCACTGTTGATGATGTCTGAACAGCCTAGTGGATCTCTTGGGCCTAGGGCTCAATCTGTTGTGCAATATGGACCTATGTCTTCTTCTACTTCTACTACTTCGTCTGGTTCTCGTGGCTCACGAGGTACATTCCGCTTTGGGAAGAAGAAGAAGAAGGAGGAGTTTTGCAGTCACTGTGGTGGGAAGCATCCTGCGGCTTCATGTAGGAAAGCTACTGGTGCTTGTTATATTTGTGGTGAGCAGGGACATCTGCGGAGAGATTGTCCTCAGCGTATGGGTTCTGCTAGTGGATCGGGATCACAGGTTGGATCTCAGGCTTCTACTTTTCCACGTCAGCAGCCAGCACCACAAAGTTCTTCTGGTTATCGTCCATAGACTCAAGGGCAGGTATTTGCTCTGTCTCAGGAGCAGGCTACTGAGGGAAGCGATCGCATGTTGGCAGGTACCTTTTTATTATGTGGTATTCCTGCACTTGTTTTAATTGATACTGGAGCATCGCATTCCTTTATTTCTAGTCGCTTTGTTAAGAGACATAGATTACCTTATGTATCATTAGATATGGATTTAGTTGTATCTACTCCGCTGTAGCAAGAGGTAGTAACTAAGCGTCTAGTGATGAGTTGCTTTCTAGAGTTTGAGGGTCATGTGTTATCGGCTAATTTGATGATATTAGCGATGACAGATTTTGATTGTATTTTGGGAATAGATATGCTGACTTTGTATCACGCCACTGTGGATTGTTATCAACGTCTGGTACAGTTTCATCCGGATGAGGGTGATAACTGGTACTTTTATGGAAAGGGTGCGCGACCTCCGATGCCACTTGTTTCGGATTTGAAGGCATGTCATGTCTTAGAGTCAGGTGGGGAGGGCTACCTCATCTATGCAGTTGATATGTCCACTTGTAGTCCGGGTAGCGATCAGTTACCGGTTGTCAGCGAGTTTCCTGATGTATTCCCTGATGAGATTCCTGGTTTTCCTCCGCTTCGAGAGGTTGAATTTGGTATTGATCTAGTACCAGGAACGACACCTATATCCCGAGCACCTTATCGTCTAGCACCGTCAGAGATGAGAGAATTGAAACAGCAGTTGCAGGATCTGCTTGATAAGGGATATATTCGTCCGAGTGTTTCTCCGTGGGGAGCACCTGTGTTATTTGTCAAGAAAAAGGATGGATCGATGCGATTATGTATTGATTACAGGCAGCTGAATCGTGTCACCATCAAGAATAAGTATCCTTTGCCACGAATTGATGATCTGTTCGATCAATTACAGGGTACTTCTGTTTACTCCAAGATAGATCTGAGATCGGGATACCATCAGATGCGGGTACGAGACTCAGATATTCTACAACTGCTTTTAGGACCAGATACGGGCATTATGAATTTCTGGTTATGCCATTCGGTTTGACGAATGCACCGGCAGTTTATGAATCTGATGAATCAGATATTTCAAGAATATCTGGATAGATTTGTCATCGTCTTCATTGATGATATTCTTGTCTATTATCATGACAAAGATGAGCATGCACAACACCTGAGAATTGTTTTACAGACGTTACGAGATAAGCAGCTGTATGCGAAATTGAGCAAGTGTGAATTCTGGCTTGATCGGGTAGTGTTTCTCGGTCATGTGATTTCCAGTGAAGGAATATCTGTTGATCCAAGTAAGATAGAGGCAGTGCTGAACTGGTCTCATCCGACGACGGTTGCTGAGATTCAAAGTTTCTTGGGTTTAGCGGGTTATTACCGTCGGTTTATCGAGAATTTTGCACAGTTGGCCAGGCCTTTGACTCAGCTTACTCGGAAAGATGTTACCTTCATATGGTCCTCGGAATGTGAGGAGTCATTTCACGAGCTGCGTAGACATCTTACTACTGCACCTGTGCTAACTCTACCTTCTGGATCGAGAGCTTATGTTGTCTATACTGATGCCTCTGTTCAGGGGTTAGGATGTGTTCTGACACAGCATGAACATGTTATTGCCTATGCATCTCGACAGTTGAAGACACATGAGAATAATTATCCAGTACATGATCTCGAGTTAGCCGCCATTGTATTTGCACTCAAGATTTGGAGGCATTATCTTTATGGCGAGAAATTTGAGATATTTACGGATCACAAGAGTTTGAAGTATTTATTCACTCAGGTGGAGTTGAATATGCGACAGAGACGCTGGATGGATCTTTTGAAGGATTATGATTGTGAAATCAAATATCATCCAGGTTTCGCTAATCTTACTGTTGATACCTTGAGTCGGCAGGTAAGACTTTTTGCACTTCAGACAAGTGAAATATCTCATATGGTTCAAGAGTGATGTTTATTGAGTTTTACACTCAAGCACAAGAAAGTAAGAAATGGAATTCATTTGTATACTATATTATCTGAGCCAGCATTGTATTCTTGGATCAGAGATGCTCAGATATCTGATGTTAAGACTCAGCGTTTGGCACGTCTAGCCAATGGGGGTAATACATCTGGATTCCATTTTTAGGCAGATGGTTTATTGTGCTTATCGAATCGAGTGGTTGTACCTGATGTTACGGAGCTCAGGAATGATATTCTATCTCAAGCTCACAGGAGTCGATTGTCTGTTCATCCTGGAAGCATGAAAATGTATAAGGACTTGCGAACCAGATTCTGGTGGAAAGGGATGAAGCGGAGTGTTTATAAATTTGTTTCGAGATGTTTGGTTTGTCAACAGGTCAAGGCTGAACACCGACGACCAGGTGGATTACTGCAGAATCTTGAGATTCCCGAATGGAAGTGAGAGCATGCGACTATGGATTTTGTCACACACTTGCCTATGACTTCACGTCAGTGTGATGTTATCTGGGTCGTTGTTGACCGTTTGACGAAATCAGCACACTTTATTCCTTACAACCGGGAGTATTCTTATGATCGCATGACACGCTTATATATCAAGGAGATAGTGCGATTACATGGAATTCCAGTGAGCATAGTTAGTGATAGAGATCCGCGATTTACCTCACGTTTTTGGGGTAGTTTTCAGCAGTCGTTGGGTACCACTCTGAGTTTGAGCACTGCATATCATCCGGAGACTAACGGGCAGTCAGAACGGACTATTCGTACGCTGGAGGATATGCTACGTTATTCTGTCATGGATTTTAGCTTATCTTGGCAGGATCAGTTACCTTTGATCGAATTTGCCTACAATAATAGTTATCATCGTAGTATTGATATGGCACCTTTCGAGGCATTGTATGGTCGATGGTTTCGTACTCCGTTATTCTGGGATGAAGTCAGGGAACGACAAGTCGAGGGTCCTGAATTGGTGCAGCAGATTGTAGACAAGGTAGATTTGATCAAGCGGAGGATCAAAGCTGCTCAAGATCGGCAAGCCAGTTACGCTAATATTCACCGCAGGCCAGTTCAGTTTGAGCCTGGTGAATATGTGTTCCTATGAGTGTCACCTTTTAGGAAGGCAGTGAGGTTCGGTGTGAAAGGCAAGTTGTCATCTCGTTTCATTGGGCCTTTTCAGATACTGGAAAAGATTGGAGATGTTGCATATCGTTTGGCGTTACCGCCATCTCTTTCCAGTATACATAATGTTTTTCATGTGTCGTTACTTCGACAGTACATAGCTGATGAATCTCATATTATCCAGCATAATGATATTCAGCTAGAACCAAATCTGTCTTTTGTTGAACGACCACTCCGTATCCTAGATAGGAAGGAGAAAATTCTTCGGAACAAGACTATACCACTTGTGATGGTACAGTGGCAGCGCCGAGGCGTTGAAGAAGCAACTTGGGAAACCGAGAGCTATATGCGGGCTGAATATCCTGAGTTGTTTGCTTTGTACTTTTGATTACCATGAAAGATGTAATTATAGTTGTTGTAATAAAACATGGTTTGATGTTTCATATTGTTATCTTGATTTGTCTTTAGATTTTATTTCGCTGACGAAAATCTAAAGGTGGGGAGAATTTAGTAACCCAGATTCCATTTTAAGATAATAATATGTTAAACATGATTAAGGGTTGGTGATTAACCAATTTCGGGGTTTAATCGGACTTCAGAATCAAGAATTGGATTTTTATTTTCTGAGCCAATTCGGATGGTCCGAAGAGAACTTCGGACGGCCCGAACTCAGCAACTCGGGGGCTCCGAAGATGGCTTGTTGACTTCGGAGTTAAGGCAAGTTCGGACGATCCGAACTAAGGATCGGACGACCCGAACTCCATCATGCCATGCAAGCAGGATTACTCAGCCATGAATTTTGACAAGTGTCGGACGAAGAGAAGTTCGGACGATCCGAACCTGAGTTCGGAGGCTCCGAACCCGACGTGGCTTGCATGCATGCATTGAGATGGAACGGACGATCCGAACCCCAGTTCGGAGGGCCCGAACTCGACCAGAAATTTTTCTATAAATAGGACTCATTCGATTTCAATTTGAATTACAAATTTCCGAGTTTCCTTCTCCAGTTATATAGTGTGAGTTATACACTTGAGGACCCTATCGGTTATAATCGAGGTTCTGGAATAACCAAGGTATGGTTATAGTCATCCGGGACCAGCAACTCCAAAGGGCTATCTACGGACGAAGGTATGGTCCGGGAATCTATTTAAGTTTTGGGAGTACTTATTAGCTTAGTTAAGACTTATAGAACTTGTGTAGTGATACGGTGAACTTTTGAATATAGGCTTGGAACCTAGGATCTACTATACTTGAACTAGCCTAGAGGTACGTACACATTGACTGAGATTGCCAGCGAGTATACATGTTTATATGTTGCATTTATTTGGCATTATTATATGGCATGATATATGATTTACCGTTTTCCATATTCATATGTCATGTGCATATACACGTTGAGCCTATACCTTGTTATACCTGATTATAGAGCCGCTCAGCTCTATACTCGATAGTCTGTCACTGAGAGTACCGCGATGGTGGGGACATGTATGTCTGACTACTCTGGTGTACTAGACGAGTGTGGTTGCATCCAGAGGTTGATCCGTGCGATGGCAGCACTCATGTGGCGCCGGTACTGAACATGACTTTTCAGATGACCATTTACCAGTCATCATGTTGCATGCATCATATACATATGTTTACTTATGTTTATGTACTGGACGTTAGCGCTCACATCCTAGTTGTTATCTTGGACACCCTATTCCATGGGGCAGGTCGCAGGGTGGACGGAGCTGGTAGTTTGAGGCAGGACTAGAGAGCCGAAGCCTATCAGGGGATTTTATACAGCAGGATTTGTTTAGCTGTATTTACTTTTTAAGTTCTTCGATATGGTTGTATCACTACAATATTAAGCCTGAACTTGTTTTACTAAGCTGATATGTAAATTATGGATTATATTTTCGCACGATTTACTCTGTTAAGTATTTTGCTGTATTAAGTTTAATGCATGCTATTAGTTGCCAATTAGTAGGTGATTCCATGCAGGGTCACTACAATGACCATACTCAGTTTTTATGATTATGACATGCTCAATTATGCTATGTATGATTAGTTATGATGTATGTATGACTGATGATGACAGATTTTTATGACACATTATTTTAAGATCATGCATGCATGTTCACATAAGTTATATGTATTAGTATGATTATGTGTTTGCATGATTTTTAAACCTTTTATTATGAGATAAAACATGTTGGACCTCTAGGTTCACTACGCTTATATGGTGCAGGTGAGTATGATGATGACACGATAGCTCCGACCGGCGGTGAGGGCCTATAAGTTCACACGCAGACGGCACCCGGGACCGATGCTATCATTGTTTTTATGTCATGAGATTTTATCAGTTCTTTTAAACAAGTCTTCCGCATTTACTTTTTATGGTGATTTCAAAATAGTATTTTTATTATGTATGCTTGGCGAGTTGTATGATGGTTTGGAATTTTATTTGGTGCATTGTATGTTACAAGATTTTTATTTTATTTGATACTCAGTTATGAAAATTGTCAAGTTTCTTATTAAATGTTATTTGAAGTATTTATACATATATGTATGGGCATATATGTATTCTTAGTATTATTTATTTTAAAGTATTTTTAAATGTAAAAAAAAAAATTAGCATTTTATTAGATTGAGTCGTTTCATTTGGTATCAGAGCACGATTCTTGGAGGGTGACTAGTCTGTTATGTGGAGCTCAGAAGCCACACTATCGGTCTGTAATTTTTAAATATTTTAATATGTTTTATTAGGAGCATGTGTTCATAGTTTAAGATTTTATGTTATGAAAGTGTTAAAATACTTAGTTATGCATTGCGATTTACGTGAGAAATGTGTGGTGATGCAATATGCCTCGGAGATGAGTAGTCCATAGGTGTGAAATTGGGTAATTTTAAGTTTTGGTGTACATATGTTGAGATTTTCTGCGTGCAGGGAGAATTTTAGTTGGAGGCAACTCCACGTTTGAGTTGCTAGATTCGGGAGCCACGCATACGTTTATATCCCTGGAGTTTATCAGACGAAAAGGCATCACACCTGAGTTTTCTACCATAGGGTAGGATGTCACCATGGCGTTTGGGCAGATTATTACTACAACTAGTATCATCAGAGGTTTGGAGTTAGAGCTGCAGGAACACTCAATCAGGGCTGATCTAGTGGTTTTGCCGATGATCGGGTTTGATTTAATTTTGTGCATGGACTGGTTGACAGTCAATGGAGCTTCAATTTATTTTCGTCAGAGGACAGTATCGGTGAAACCTTCTGAGGGTGACCCGTTTATCTTCTTTGCATCCCAGAGCAGCAGTACTTCACATGTCATATCTTTCATACGTGCGAGGAAATTATTGTGACGAGGGTGCCAGGGGTTTCTTGCGAGTGTAGTTGCAGTGTCAGAACCACCTACCAGATCTATGGCAGAAATAGAGGTTGTTTGTGACTTCCCGGATGTCTTTTCGGATGATGTTGCAGGAATTCCACCAGGTAGCGAGGTGGAGTTTAGTATCGAGCTGATGCCAGATTGTGTCCCTATCTCTAAGGCACCGTAGAGACTTGCTCCTACTGAGATGAAAGAGCCAAGGGAGCAGATTCAGGAGCTATTGGAGAAGGGCTTCATTCACCCTAGTTTTTCGCCTTGGGGAGCGCCAGTATTATTTGTGAAGAAGAAGGATGGCAACATGAGATTGTATATCGACTACCGAGTGCTCAACAGGATTACAGTAAAGAATAAGTATCCATTACCGAGGATAAAGGACTTATTTGATCAGTTGTAGGAAGCTTCGGTATTCTCCAAGATCGATCTGTGATTTGGATATCATCTGATGCGAATCAGAGATGCTAATGTGTCCAAGACTGTTTTTAGGACACGATATGGGCATTATTAGTTCTTAGTAATGCCATTTGGACTGACTAATGCTCCAACAGTCTTCATGGATCTCATGAACCGTGTATTCCAGCCATATCTAGACAAGTTCATCATGATTGTGTTTATTGATGAGATCTTGATCTACTCTAGGAGCGTGGAGGAGCTTAGACAACACTTGCAGACAGCTTTGCACGTCCTGATGGAGCATCCACTGTATGCAAAGTTCAGCAAGTGTGAATTTTGGCTCGAGCAGGTGGAATTTCTTGGCCATATTATTTTAGGGACGGAATAGCAGTGGATCCGCCTAAGTTGAGGCAGCTGTCAGAGATTCGTAGTTTCTTGTGTCTAGCAGGATACTACAGGAAGTTCATTAAGTACTTTTCATCTATTGCAGTGCCCTTGATATCCTTGACTAAGAAGAATGCGAAGTTTGTGTAGAGTTCTGATTGCCAAAGGAGTTTTGATCAGCTTAAGGAGGCACTCACTTCTGCGCTAGTGTTGACAATGCCAGTAGCACACGAGAAGTTAGTGGTGTACACAGATGCGTCTAAGGAGGGCTTTGGCGCCGTACTTATACAGTGTGACAGAGTAATTGCTTATGCATCGAGACAGCTGAAGATTCATGAGCAGAATTATCCGACGCATGATCTGGAGATAAGCATTCTGTCATATCACATATGTTTATTATGCGAGTATGCATTATACCTGAGGATTCTAATACATGTTATAATGTTACCGTGCCTTCTGGAGAGGTTCTTTCTACCACTTGTGTGCGCAGTGGAATGTAGTTAGAGATACAAGAGCAGACAATGAGAGTTGATCTAGTTGTACTGTCGAAGTTAGGATTTTGATTATTTATCATATGAGGACTATAATTTTTATTAAGTGGCAGATTCAAGTACGAATTCTAATGCCATATGAAGAATCCAGTCGTAGTAAATAACAAGTATTAAGTGACTAGAAAATTGATGATTTATTTGATTATTTGTAGGAGTTCCAAGGATTGACAAGATCGAATTGCTATTGGGATGCCATATGTTGCAAGTCATGGAGAAAGACGGTTTTAAGCTTGCATTTTGAACACATTATAAACATAACTTAGCTGGTATTATTAGAATACTCGAACATCAAATCGAACAACATGAGGATGTCATGGGTAGAATCAGAGTAAACTATCGAAAACACTGAATTCATACCAGGATCTATAACATACTACATGACAAGAACTGAGAATTTGACTGAACTTAGTAAAGTTTTATCATTATGGCAACACAGTATAATGGAAGAATAATGAGTACAAGCAAATCCAAGAATAGAGAAAATAGTTGGGGTGGATATTCACCGGTAAATACAAGGTACATGAGAAGGATAATCAAGATGGTTATAATGAATAACATTGAAAATGCCATTTTCTTCTTTGAGATCTTGAGAAAATAACTGATGATAGGAAGAATAATTTGAGTGGTCATATTTATATGGCGAAATGAGAAGACAACCAGCCGTTTGGTTACCGTCTTCTTTGACTTTTGGCGTTTGAAAAACGTGTCTGAAGGTATTGAGGATTTTGATGATCCGAATAGATCTTAAAGCGGATTTGAAGCCGACTTAGAAAGATATGTTTTGATCAGATTTAAGTTCGATAATAGAATCAGAGGAGTGTTGAGGACATACGAGATTTTTGGAATCAATTGACTTAGTTAATTAGTTGAGACAGAGATAACCCATCTCAATTATATGTTTATGTATAATGATTCAATAATTTGATTTAAAGAACGTCGGATGAATATTGATTTATCTGTGAGAATGACTTATTATTTGAGTTTGCATATGTTTTGCAGACAGATTTGAGAAATTAGTAAGATATAAGATTTATAGTTGTTAAGCATTGTACGATTGACGTGAATCCTCTTTAAATTATAAGTTGTTGTATTGGGTATTTAAGCTACTGTCTTTGATAAATCTAAGGTAAAAAAAAAAAAAAATTTTGATTGTTGGTATGAGTAAGAGCTAGTTAGACTCCAGGTAACAAAGATGTGGATAAGGATTAGAATTTGCAACAAAAGCCTATGAGCGTCAACTCTTGTAGGGTGAAAATATGGAAAAGTTAGTTCGTGACCGTGTGTTTTAAAGGTTTTTCCTATGAAATACAAGATGTATTTTTGTATGAAGGAAAGGATCAATACGGGGTATATTGAGCCTTCAAGATTTTTAGAAAATTGATATGTTGGTCTACCGTTTAGCACTACCACTTAGTCTCAAAGCAGCGCACAAAGTATTCCACGTATTCATACTATGTAAAGTATATCTCGAATCTGTCGCATGTTCTGGATTATGAGCCTCTACAGTTGACACCGGAGTTAGCATTTGAGGAGAGGCCAGTTCGGATATTGGCAAGGGAGGAGCAGAGACTGAGGACGCGGGTCATACCGATGGTCAAAGTCCAGTGGCTGAATCACTATGAGGAGGAAGCTACTTGGAAGACCGAGGATAATATGAGGACTCGCTACCCGGAGTTGTTCGGATAAGTACTTTAATTTCGAGGACAAAATTTATTTTAAGGGGGGGAGAATTGTAACACCCGAAATTTTTAATACGTAAATTCGCATGCATAATTAGGAGAATTTAATTATTTAAAATTGAGAAATGTGGATTAAATATTATTTATGTGTTATTGTGTGTATTATGTGCATGATTTAAAGTTATTTTAGCATTTAACCCATAATTATAAAATTTATGGATTTTTGAGTAAATGTTTATTTGATCGCGTAGACGGATCGTGGACGAACGAGATGTTGAATTTTCATCCAAAATATTTTACGAGATTTTTATGAGCCTTAAAATATTATTTTAAGGTGTTATTTCATGAAAATAGTGATATTAATATTTATAGATATACGTAAGCCTATTTTTCTCCAAGGTAAGCCATTTTAATAACTTTTTAAAACCTTTTAAAATCCCTTATTTTATTATTTTGGGATTTATTCTTAAAGTCAAATTTATTAGCATATTTAGGAGTTTTAAAATATATTTTATGAGTATATTAACTAATTATTCATTCTAAGTATAATTATTATTATATTAAAAACCTACCCTACATCACGTTAAAACACCCAGCCGACACTCTCATCCTCTTCATCAGCCTCCATCAGTTTCTTCTTCACGCCTTCATCTGATAACCAGCCACCATAGCCATACCATGGAGATTTTTAATCAAGTTTGAAGATCCGTTCGTCCCGTTGCACCGTACACGCGTTGTAGGCTTCGATCTTGTTAAGTCTTGGTGAAAGGCATGTAGAATTCTCTCTTTCAACACCATATAAGCTATATATTTCTTTTTTCATCTAGAACATCAGATTTGTATGAAATAAACTCATGTTAATGACAGAAACCATTTTGTTTGTGCATGGTTCACGCTATGGACTTGTTTGATGCATCCATACCCACGTTTTTTTAGCATGGATCGTGCTGGGCTGCTGGGTCAGTTTGAGGGGCGTCCTAGGGTCCTTAGGGTCTGGTCGACTTGATTCTTAGGGCTAGAAAAGGGTGGAACCGAGGCCATATATAAGGATGCGCAGCAGATCGCGCAGGTTGAGCGAGCTTGGGAGATTTGCTCGTTTTAGGTCCACAGGGCGAGTTTTAAGTTGATTCCAATTGGGGTTCTTTGGGGAAGCTATTCCAGGTAGTGCTCCGTCCGGTGGTGGCCGGAGATGGGCGGCCGAACGGCCTGAAGGTGGCGGTCGCGTTCTGCACGCGAGCAGAAACAAGTCCTGTATTGTTTTGGTTCGTTCTCCACCTATAGTGCATGGTTTAGGTTGGTTTTTGGCTTGTTGGAAACGTATTGAAGTGGGCTAGGTGTATGTGATAGTGCTCCGGCCAGGGGTGGCCGGAGTAGGACGGCAGCAGCCCTTAAAGTCTGCTGCACACGACCGTGAGCAAGGTGAAGAGGGGGAAACGGGTTGCTGGGTTTCTGGGTGGGCCGGGTCGGGCCCGTAGGGTCATGGGTCAAGTTAGTGGGTCCGGGTCCGGGTTATGTTACTCGGACTCGGGTATTTTTAATTTTAAGTAATTATTAGTCTAAGTGTGTTATTTGGACTAAGTTAATTATTATAAATATTATTTGGGTTTTTAATTAATTTATTAAGCCTTAAAATATTTATTTAAGTAAGCTCAATAATTTTTCTGGGCTTGGGATCTCATGGGAATTATTGGGTCAGTCTGTAAATTTTGGGTCTGTTAGTGATTAATATTGGGATTAGTTAAATTATTGGGCTTAAATATTTTACTTTGACCCAGTTATGTTTAAGTATTTTATTTGGGTCAAATTATGATGTTTGGACTTAAATTAAGTTAATGGATCAGTCTTAGAATTTATGGGTTTAAGTCTAAGGGATCAGCAGTCTGGACAAACAAATGAAAAATAATTAAGTCCGAAATATATATTTAATTTATTTTATGCATGAAGTTTATTTTAAGTATAAGTATATTTATTATGGAAATTAATTAAATATATATTACGGACATATTTAAAGTGCATGCATGCATGAATTATTTTTATGATGTGTATGATTAAGAATCGAGCATGAAAAATATTTTATGGAAATTGAAGTGATGTGGCGGCAGAGAGGTAGTTTACCACCGGCACAGAGGTAGTTCTACTACCGGCATAGAGGTGGTTTTACCACTGGCACAGAGGTAGTTTACTACTGGCATAGAGGTGATTATTCACCGCCACGTACGTTGGTTCTTTTAGACTGATCAGTCAGCACAGTTATTAGTCACATTCATGGATATGACCATACTCATTTTTTATGATTATGACATGCTCAATTATGCTATGTATGATTAGTTATGATGTATGTATGACTGATGATGACAGATTTTTATGACGCATTATTTTAAGATCATGCATGCATGTTCACATAAGTTATATGTATTAGTATGATTATGTGTTTGCATGATTTTTAAACCTTGTTATTATGAAATAAAACATGTTGGACCTCTAGGCTCACTACGCTTATATGGTGCAGGTGAGTATGATGATGACACGATAGCTCCGACCGACGGTGAGGGCCTATGAGTTCACACGCAGACGGCACCCGTGACCGATGCTATCATTGTTTTTATGTCATGAGATTTTATCAATTCTTTTAAACAAGTCTTTCGCATTTACTTTTTATGGTGATTTCAAAATATTATTTTTATTATGTATGCTTGGCGAGTTGTATGATGGTTTGGAATTTTATTTGGAGTATTGTATGTTACAAGATTTTTATTTTATTTGATACTCAGTCATGAAAATTGTCAAGTTTCTTATTAAATGTTATTTGAAGTATTTATACATATATGTATGGGCATATATGTATTCTTAGTATTATTTATTTTAAAGTATTTTTAAATGTAAAAAAAAAAAATTAGCATTTTATTAGATCGAGTCGTTTCAAAAATAATTGCTTTTTTACAAATAAAAAATAATTACATACCTTATTTTCTTGAATTGTGCCTTCTATACTCAATCTGTGTTTCAATTTTTAAAATTTAAAATTAGGGGTGATAACTACGAAATTTTTTTTATCGATTCACAGTTTTATTTCTGAATTTACTCTTAATTAACAAAATTTTTTTTACAAAAAACCATTTATTCTTTACTTAGGTTTTTTTTTTTTCTAAAAAATTAAATTTATATTAAATGTTCGGATTTCGCTTGCATTCTATTTTAGTTAATTTCTATCTAATTTACGAGTTCAATTTTAAATTACTTTTTTACAAATTTTCATACATACGGTTGGTTTTTAGACGTCTACTCAATCTTCATTTGAAGTTTAAAATTTTAAAATTATGAGTGAGAATCATAACAGCTCGGGACGCTATCTATCTATACTATTTATACTATTTTATAATAGTTGAGTGACTTATAAAAACTGTCAGTGTGAGGACACCAACTTTTCTTCCCATTTTATTCTTTTATTTTATAAGTTATATAATATCCCCTCATTTTCACGCTCCACATCTCAAAGAAAACTGATTTATGCTTGCTTTTTAGTAAAAAATAATTTTCCACTTGAAAAACTTATCCATTCCAAAACTCCCACTCCCAAAAGCAACAACACCACGTCCCCACTTTCTCTCAATTCGGTTCTACTTACTTCGTTTATCGTTTATTTATTCTTTCTAGGCTTTTTATTTGATTTTGAGGGCTTTTTTTTTTTTTTTTTTGCAGTTATGATGAGAAAAAATGATAGAATTTTGTTGGGGAAGTGAAGAGTTGTATGCTTGAATCTTGATGAATTGGCGAACGTAGGAAATCATCTTTTCAATTGAAAATGATCTTCTTTTGATTTGAAAACCCATTGTTTCTCTCCCTTGAACTCATCGGAAAGCTTATTGTAATTTTCGCAAATACCTCATATGCAATGCTCTTGAAGCGATCAATGTTTTTTCTTCTTACTTTATATTTTCTCTCTCCCTTAAACGGGTTATTAGTGGCGTGTTCACAATTTGATTAAAAAGTGATACTATATATTAGCTATTTTTGGTTCTATTTTGTAGTTCTCACTTGGTTTTTGTAGTCTTAGAATCAAATATTGATTTTTGTGTCAAGCTTTCGTAAGTGTATTTACAGTATAGATTTTTTCCTCAGCAATCCTTAAAAAATTTGTCTCACATTCGATAATCATATGGAATATTATGATGATTTTTTTCTTTCTATTAGGTCAGATCCATGTCTTATTTCTTTTTTCTTTGTTTTGTCATATTGTCTATTAATTTTGTTATTTTGATTTTGCAGCAACAATGTCTGCAAACACCATAAATGCTTTTTCTTACCTTTATTCACTGCATGTCTAATGACTTCTGACTTCTATTTCTACATGTTTGAAAATCAAAAACTCCATCCATATAACCACATTTGGTATTATTATTTTTAGGCAAACTTTCATTTTACTGTTGTGAAATAATGTATTATATTTTCTAATTTTTTATTTTAGTTTTATACAATATTCACTAATTTTTTTTCATTATGAATTTGGTGGGCTATATTGATTAAGCTTACTCTCCTGTAGTTCATTCAGAAAAATGAGTGAGTTTTAACATAAGTGTTAAAAGATTTGTGATTGTATCCTCATTTATGGTAGAGAGGAGGAGGCAATATCCTAAAATTCTTACACAATATATTTAGTATTTTAAATTAAATTAAAATTTTCAATTTCTTCCTATGTTATTTTTATTTAATTTAATTTATTGTTGATTTTAGGATCCCACTCAATTTCAATTTGCATTTGAATTTTAAAATTTTAAAATTACTTCAAAATTTAAATTTAGGAATGAGAATCATAAGAGATTTATTATTGATTTTAGGATCCACTCAATCTACATTTGAATTTTAAAATTTGAAAAATATTACTTCAAATTTTAAAATTAGGAATGAGAATCACAAAAGATAGGAACAAATATATTTGGATTTATCGATCAATTTAAAATTTAAATCATGAAAAAATCTATATTTTATTTCTCAGATTATTTACATTTTATTTGTTACAAGTTTACATATTCACTTTAAATCATTTATAGCTTTTCTGATTTCCATTTTGATGGTGATGTTGACTACAATAAAATTATTTTATACAAATATATCGTATAGTACACCGATGAATATATTCAATATGAATAGATATCACACACAATATTTTAATAAAAACATCATCGTATCATATTAAAATATATTAAACTTTAATCATTTCACACACGCAACGCGTATGCCCCAGTCGCTAGTAGTAATAAATGTTGCATCAGTTTTGAATGTTGAAATATTAGCTTAAAAACTCTTTTTATATATATATATATATATATATATATATATATATATAATATAACATTTACCAATCATAAATCTATTTTGAACCATGAGCTTTCATTCACAAAGTACATGATACATCAAACGATGAATATATATATATATATATTTTTTCCAAATATTCATGTTTTAGAATATAATTTCTAAGGAATTTCACCTCAATAAAGCATGTGTTTCGTTGTGCCCAGACTCTAGGCTTAGCGCAATCAACTAACTAGAGGCAAGAGGCAATATTTCATCACTCTACCAACTTTTATGATGGTGTATCATTGTAATTTTACAGAACAAAGCAAGAAGGTGTTTGATCAAATCATTTATGTTATACATGCAGCAAGTGCTATCATACATAAGATATAAAAATTGGCTTCATTGTAAATAAGACTGCCTTTCTACCATTTTACATCAAGGGTTAGTGCCTCAGGAGAGACGAGCATTGAGGGCAACTTTGTAAATGAAAGATTTGCTAACAAACTATTCCATGCAAATGAATCTGCGTCGATAAAGGGTCTGATCCTCTTGATGACCATGGGCTTCAGGATCTCGCCTTCCATTCTTGCAGCTACATCATACAGGGCACGTTCAACCATAGGCCTTGTTCTCCAGTCGGCTAAAGTATTCCAGTACGTATCATTACTTCTTATCCCTCTTTCCAGTTCCAAATGGAAGTGAATTATGGCTGATGCTCTGATCCTTGCCTTGAGAGACCCCAAAGAAGAAATGGGATGGGCCTTTGAGTTGAGATAGCTCCTCAATATTCCTTCAAGAAACGCTATTCTAATGCTCAAAGAGCTAGAAGGATGCTTTGGTTTCTCATAGTTTGGCCAGATGTAGCATTTATTAGATAATAATTTGATTGCATCCACAGAGGAAAAGACGACCTTGATATTTGCAGAAGGTTGTTGATCTCTGTATGCAACAACAGAAGCAGATCCCATAATACCTATGGTTGGTAAAGCTGAGCATGAATCAGACCAAATGGATTCAACCCCGCTCCCTTTCCTATAGGTGAAACTACCATATAAAAGTTGATTGCGGTTAGAAGTAAGAAATATGGAGATTTCTTCGGCACTTTTCACTTCTAAACTGATGCCTTCACCAACTGATATTCGCCTTAGACCAGAGTGCGAAGTGTTTGACTGCAATAACGTAGCGATAAAACAAACTAATTACAAACACTTAAAATATTGCATGCATTCAGATTTCAGGACCAATTTAAGATAGCGTTTTCGAATGTTAGTTTTACTTTGATAGCCCCAAATATAGAATGCCTAATCTCGATGAAAAAAAACGGAAATTGAATCAAACTACTAAAGCCCATAAACAATTGTCACCGACAACAAGAGGTGGCAATATTCATTCTCCGCCATATGCCAGAAAATCATAAGTTGGCTTCTTTAGGCATCGTGATAATCTTCCAAAAGAATATATACTGCTATTTGAAATTTTAAACAATAATCCTAGTAGTAGCACTTGTTCAACTATTCAATAAATTGGAAGAAATTTGATTGATCACTTGCTTCACATCAAACTCATACGTGGATTTTGATGACACAAACAAGCCCATGACGAATTAACTTCAGAATGCAGACACCTGGAACAGAGGATCCTACACCCCATCATTTCAGAAAATAGTCATCAAAGATCTAATGTTGGTTCAAGCATTCTCGTAACTCAAACACAAACACCTCCAGCTTCACAAACACCTCCAGCTTCACAAACACCTCCAGTATTCTATGATCTTTTTCCCCCCTCCAAATCTATGCTGGGTTTGGACTCCACTACACGTCATTGGCTAAGCATTTCACGGTAGAGATAAATGCACGTGAACACCAAGGTCAATAGCTTTAAAATCAATAATTTATTTTTCCAAATTAACAAATCACCTGTCAAAAAGAAAGTAACGCCAAGATGGAAAAGAAACATACCGGTAACATGATTGACAGCTGATCATCATCTCCCATAACCTGTAACTCAAAAGGACCTTCGATTTTAAAACTATCAATTACAACATGTGACCCAATTTTCTTAACCAAAGACTCAAAGTCTGACGATACATTCTTTTTTATCACCGCCAATTTCTTCCATTCTGAAGGCTGCTCATGCATCTTAAGAACAATTTCACTCTTCCCAACTCGAACACGAAACTCATATCTCGGAACTACATCATACTTGGCTTTCTTTACTTTCAAATCTGATACCCGAATGTCCTCCAATGACCATCTCTCCTTACTAGCAATAGCATTCAAAACATTCTGAAATTAAACAAAAAAAAAAGTTATTGTTTGGCAGTAAGGAATCAGAAATTCGATCAGATGCCCAATCCTGAATTGAATGTAGCCATCCCCAAATCCGCATTCAATTAAACTTTTAGGTACACAATATCTTATCAACTTATTACTATCAATAACAGCAGTAACAATAAATAACCCATCAAATAAAAATATATGCCAAGAATATCACACTTGGACATACCAGCCCGCAGCCAATGGAGTCATACGAAAACCATTTCCTTTAAAAAAATGTTTCTACCCCATAGTTCGAACATCTAACCAGTGTAAAAAGTAAATCTCACTAATTTAAGGTAAATGAACTAAATCAGTAGGAGCAATTATCATGAAGAGATGTACATTCAAGATTTTACAGTGACCTGTAAAAAATGAGTGGGCTGAGGGCTGAGCTGCGATTCATGGACGGCGGTCACTCTCGGAAAGAGGAAGTGAGAGAGGTTGAATGGTGGTGGCGGAGGGATGATAGACGAGTGAATCCGCCAAAGGGTTTGGATGATAATACACAAAATCAGCGTGAAATTTCGGGTGACCATCGTATTCGGTGAAGTATACAAGAAAACACAGCAATCGAGTAATCCACTCGACGGCGGATACGAAGCAGGGGAGGCGGTGGTGCACGGCGGCGAAGGACCGGGGTAGGCGGGGCTGTGAGATCGTCGATGATCTGATTTCAACGGAGTAATTTGACATTTGGTTTCCGTGCGTGGGAAATTTCGTTGAAAAAGGATTGGTTCTAATTTTTTAGATAAATTATATTTTAAATTTTTAGATTTTTCATGGATAAATTAGCCAAAAATCTCACAACTCTATTTTTAATTTACAAATCTCTCTCTCTCTCTCAAAATATTTTATTAAGAATCCCCACTGTCAATTTTTTTTTCTAGCTCCCACTGTCATAATATTTATTAAGCGCTACCATTATCATATTTTTTTTTTTATTTCATCTCCCTCTGTCAAAATATTTAATTAAGAACTCCCGCTATCATTTTCTTTAATTTAAGCTCCCCATGTCAGAATTTCTTATTATATGTATAATGAACTTTAAATAAAATTATTAATTAAGAACATTAAATAAAAAACGAGACTCATTATCTTTAAGCAAATTTTAATTTTGGAAAATAAAAGAAAAGACGACGAAAAACTCTTGGATCAATGAGCTTCTATGAATGGCGATTATGGGCGACGACGACGATATTTTTCTCTTCAAAAGCATTGTTTTCTCTAGCGGTAATGTTAATTTTTTTTTTAAATTTTTTTGTAATTTGAGCTTCGTTTTTCATACTTGAGACTGTTTGGGCTTAGTTTTTGCATATTAGAAGTTTTCTTTGGCACATTTTTTTAATAAAAAATTGTTTCTTTTTGTCATTTCTGTTTTAGAGGTTTGTCTTGGTAGATTTGAGGATTTGACCGTGATTATTTGAGATTTTTTATGCGTGTGCAAGGATTGTGTTGAGTTGTCTTTCGATTAGTTCACTTTGTTTACTACCCAATATCTGTAATTTTTTCCCTTTCCAATCCACGTCTTGGTTAGATGGGGTGAGGAAAACAACTAATTTTCTAGTGAAATGTTATGTTTGATGTCAATTATATGATTTTTCTCTAAAAACTATACGCACTTTAAGGGATTGTATGATATTGGTAAATGATTTGCTGAGTTTAATGGAGTTATTTTTGGGGCCATCAACAAAGTATATATAGATTAAGCTAGAAACAGTGTGTCGGTAATATGTAGTTCTCCGTGAAAAAATGTTTGTGATTTTGAATCATGACAATGATGTCTCAAACATGATTCAATTGTACTGAGTTTGAAATTGAGAATAATTGATGTGTGGACTCTAAAAAGAAGTGAACATACACAAAGTAACAAATACGTTGAAAGGTAATTCACTTGGATTTTCCTTATTCTTTTTCCTTTAAATTGAATAATTAGACCAGTTTTTGTTTTTCAATTTTTATAATACTACTATGATTTTTTTAAAATATTGATTTCATGGAAGTATTGTACTGCATGGATTGATTTAAAAGTGTTGTTTCGGAAGATAAAATGTATTGTGCAAATTACAGCAATATGGAACAGATTCTATATGCAAACTCTAGTGAGTTTGGTCAGTGGCTTATGGAGGGGCACAACAGATGCACATGCAAAGAATTAGTTTAGAAATATATTTTCTGATAATGTATACCACATGCATTTAATCTTTTAAATTTTATTCTTTTTTGTCAAATGTTTCTTGATAATGTACTTGATTTCTTGACAGAGTCAGAAGATGAAGTATGAAACTTTGGCAGGAGTCCCATTTGGAAGTGTGGACGTCCATCTAGTATTTTAAAAATGAAACAAGTCTTGTAATATCTTTGTTGATCGATTTATCTCGGTGACTCAAATATATAATATTAGTAGTAGTTTATTTTATTTTTCAGTTTTCATTGATATACTGATAAAATTGCTTGGTGTTGATGTTGTTTGGTTCTATCTTGATCGTGTTGGTGTTTTTTGGATCAGTCACATATAGTATCAATACTATTATGAAATATCATTATTTTGATAATGATATTAGTACAAGGTATACACAACTATAGTACTAATATTATTCATCATAGTTAAGCATGTACTATTATTGTCTTCACATTGTTTGGTATATCACATGTATTACAAGTATTCTTCTAGATGTAACAATATTTTGATAATGATATAAGTACTGGGTGACCACAAATATTGTACTAATTAATCTAAGAAACTACATAAGTTCTCTTACAACGGTGTAATGCCCCGATTTTATCTTAAATGAGCTTATTTGAGATAATCGGATATTACAGAGTTCAAGAGCCGACTTATTTTTTATCAGGGTCTATTTTGCGTTTTTTAGCAATTTCAGGGACTAAAACGCAAAATTAGAGTTTGTTAGATATTTATAGCTCCTTTTGACTTATTCTTCACACCATCTCCTCCCCTTGGCCGATTTCCTCCATTGTTAACGCCTCCAAGTTTCTCCAAGATTCCAGATTTCTTCCCGAGCTCGATCCGTCCGTTGGAATTTATTTCTGAAGGCAGTTTAGCGATCACGGCAGCGAGAGCTCCGTTATATCGTAAGTTTTTCTTTGATCAGCTAAACTTTGATTTTTGAATGTTTTTAGAATCGATTGAGTTTCGGTTATGTTGTTTTTGGCAGAGTTCTGATCGTTTATTCTCAGTAGGTTTTGAATTAGAGTGTCGTTCGGATTTGTTATGATTTTTGGAAGCCTATTTTCAAAAATTGAGTTTTGAGATTTGTTGGGTTTGAGCCTTTATTTTTTCCTTAGCATTGATATGAGTTGATATCTATATTGTATTACTATCTGTGTTTTCGGTTTGATCAGTTTATAGCCGTTATGCCGCCGGTTTGAGTTTTGGGATTTTGAACCGTTTTTGAGTTATAGAACTTTCGCTATTGAGTTTTGATCGTCGTTGTTGATATTCTTTGCATCCATACAGATTCGTTTGGAGTTTGTCGAGCCCTGCGTTAGCAGCATTCAATCGTCGAAGAGTTGGACGAAGAGCGGTAAAGAGTTTACCTTGTGCCTTGTTGTTGTTTAGGTTGTATATATTTTGATATAACCTCTTTTGTAGCGTATCCAGAGTTGGAGCTAATTGCATTGAAAGGTACAAGCAGTCATCGTTTAGCGGGATATCATATTCGAGACTGTTGGTTCTTGAGTTTTCTATTAAAATCACATAATTTCATCAATACTTGTTCTAGCATGTGGAACTTGTATTTTGTTATTGATTGAGCTTTTTGTTATATGGCTTTATGATTATGTTTTCGTATACATTCATCTTGAGCCAAACCTTTGATTTCAGCGGGCAGAACGACCCTTTTTATTTAGACATTTTGGGGGCTATATGCGAGTGGCCTAGGTTGTAGAAGTTCACCTAGTGTCAGCATACTCCTTATAGTCGCACCAAAGTTTAGGGGATTGGGATACGTGACACCACCTCGATTGGGAGAGTCGATGAGTTTTTACGTGATCTCATCCTCGGAATCCCAAAAGCAGAGCAGCAATCCCTTGTTTATCAGAATTGATATCCCTGTTTTAAAGACATGCATATCATTCGTTTTGATTTGATTATGTTGTCTTGAAAGCATTTTGTTGATATATATTACTTGTATTACTTGTTATGTTGCTTTTACTGGGAATATTATTCTCACCGGAGTTATCCGGCTGTTACTTTGTTTTGTATGTGTACTTGGCAACAGGAGGGGCATGATCAAGTCAGCGAAGAACTGGTTAGCATCAAGAGTGAGAGATAGAAGTGAGACTCGGTTTAGAAGTCGAATTCAGCATGTCAATCTAGTCTTTGTTTTGAAGCGTGTTTAGAACTTGAACTTGGATTGAAGGTTGTTTTTGCATGTGATTCGAACTTGTTATGTTTTGTATTCGGATTGTAATAGTTAGAACCGATGCATGTCCTATCCTTTTGAGCAGATGATCAACTCTAAAACTTCATGTATTAATTGGAGAGATTGCGATTGTAAAGTATGATTATGATTTGAATGTTTTGGATTGAGTTTTATCAAGCCTTCTGCTGTATTTTTGCATCTGTACTGTCACTGCTCGATCGGTGAGATTTGACCGATCGAGCGAGTGATATTTTGTCATGTTTCTGTTCTTGTTTCAGGGTGCCCGCTCGATCGGTGGTTTTTGACCGATCGAGCATTGCTGGGTTTTAATCCCGGGCAGAAAGTTGGCATTTTTGGGCTCGCTCGATCGGTTGAATTTTATCGATCGAGCGAGGCACTATTTCAAATTTTTTTTTCCTTTATTACTTTTAGTCTTGGATCTTGTATGCTTAATTGTTGTTTAATCCGAGATTAGTTGTTTAGAACCGAGGTCTCACATTAAGTGGTATCAGAGCGATAAGATTCTTGGTTGAACTAGAGTGAGCGGGGTAGTTCGAGTCCGCATGTATTGGCTCCTCGCATGTGTTTGAGTTATTTAATTGTTTATTTAATTCCATTCAAGCATGCTTTATTAAGAGAATTATTTGAATTACATGATTATGTGATTTAATTTATAAAGCATGAACTACTTGAGATATAACTGTTTTGTTATAGATTGGTATCCGATATTCTGAGAGGTTGAAATGGCACCGAGTTGTAGCGATTGAGATATCTTGTGTCCTAACCTTTGATTATTAGATGGGTCCTCGTCGAGTTATTAACAGAAACCCACCGCCAGTTACTCCACCGAATGAGCAAGCTAGTACTAAAACTGTTCAAATTGATGCTACAGCGACGCCTATGGAAACCTTGCTGAAGAGATTTCAGTCGTTTAATCCTCCTTTATTGCTAGGTACAGAGAATCCGGTTGACTGTGAGAGCTGTTTGGATGACATCGATCAGTTGTTCGATTCCCTTGATTAATTTGACGACCGCCGAACTAGGTTAGTCATTCATCAGCTTCGTGGTATTGCTAAGAATTGGTGGATCATGACGAAGAGATCCATGGAGAATCGAGGTACAGTTGTTACTTGGTCTCTTTTCAAAACTGAGTTTTATAAGCGATTTTCCCTGTTTTGTACCAAAAGGATAAGGTAGCCGAGTTTGCTAATCTGAGGCAAGGGAACTTGAACATTGAAGAGTATGTTGCCAAATTCGATAGTCTGTTGTGTTTTGCACTGCATATCGCCGACAATGAAGAAGCCAAAGCCGACCAGTTCATTAATTGTCTGAACCCCGACATCTTCACGTTGGTAAATACTGCTAGGTATGATAACTTTGCGGATGCCATGAATCATGCAAAGGGAGCTGAAGCAGGTTTGTGGAGACAGAGAGGAAATCAGATGGTACCTCAGCAGCCGAGACAGTCTCAGAATCAACCGTCTCAGTATCAGAATCAGTCATCACAGTATCAGAACCAACCACAGAGGTACGAAGGAGGAACCAATGGTGGTCATAGGAAGGATCATTACAAAGCAAGAGGAAAACAGTTCAAGAAGCAGGGGAACAGTTCTTCTAGTTCCAGTGGTTCCAAGAAGTTTGGTTCAGGACAGAGTTCTAGATCTTCATCTTTGTTCTGCAACAAATGTGGAGGTAGACACTCCCCGGACCAGTGTGTAGGAGTCTTTGGGAACTGCAATACCTGTCAGAAACCGAGACACTTTTCTAAGGTGTGCCCTCAGCGTAGTAGAGATCGAGCTCAGAGTGGGAGTTCATCAAGACCTGCAGCTCAGCCTAAGAGACAGTCTTCTGCAATTCAATCCTTTCAGCCTCAGCAGCAGAACAGACAGGGAGGTAACCCGAATACGAACCAGCCTCTGAGACAGCAGGCACGAGTCTTTTCTTTGACAGAGGATCAGGCAGCACCGGACGATGTTATAGCAGGTAATTGTTCGATTTTCAGTTATTCTGCTCATGTATTGATAGATACAGGTGGTTCCCATTCCTTTATCTCTGAAAAATTTGTGTTGATGCATGCTTTGCAAACTAAGTTGTTGCCTACTGTAGTAGCTGTTACTTCACCTTTGGGTGGAGGAATTGTTTCTGTCAGATTAGTCAGGAACTGTGAACTTTGTTTTGAGGGAAATTTGTTAGAGTTCGACTGTATTGTACTTGGGCTATCTGATTTTGACTGTATTGTTGGTATAGATGTTTTAACCAAGTACAGGGCAACAGTCGATTGTTTTATGAAGGTTTTCAGATTCAGACCTGAAATGGTAGACTAGTTGAAATTCTTTGGTAAGGGTTCTCGATCTAGAATTCCTTTGATTTCAGTGTTATCTATGACTCGTTTGTTCCAGAGAGGTGCAGAGGGATTTTTGGTTTATGCAGCTAATGTACTGAAATCTAGCCCTGAATTGGTTGATATACCAGTGGTTAGGGAATTTGCTGATGTGTTTTCGAAAGAGATTCCTGGATTTCCGCCTATTCGAGAGATCAAATTCAACATCGATTTAGTGTCAGGTACTCAACCTATTTCCAAAGCTCCGTATCGTATGGCACCGGTCGAATTGAGAGAATTGAAGGAGCGACTTAAGGATTTGATTGCCAAGGGATACATCAGACCTAGTGTGTCGCCTTGGGGTGCTTCTGTTCTGTTTGTTCGGAAGAAGGATGGTTCTATGCGGCTCTGTATCGACTACCGTCAACTGAATCAGGCTACAGTTAAGAACATGTATCCTTTACCCCGAATAGATGATCTTTTTGATTAGCAGCAGGGTTCTTCTGTCTATTCGAAGATTGATTTGAGGTCAGGTTATCATCAGCTGAGAGTGCGAGAGGAAGATGTTCCTAAGAACTTATTCAGAATGAGGTATGATCATTTCGAGTTTATAGTCATTCCGTTCGGTTTTGACTAATGCTCCAGCGGTTTTTATGGGTTTGATGAACCGTATCTTTCAGCGCTATTTAGATGAGTTTGTTATTATCTTCATCGATGATATTCTTATCTACTCGAAGAACTGTATGACCATGCAGAGCATTTGAGGATCATCTTGCAGATTTTGCGAGTTGAGCAGTTGTTTGCCAAGCTATCTAAGTGTGAATTCTGGTTGGATTGAGTTGTCTTTCTCGGTCATATTATTTCTGGAGATGAGATTTCTGTTGATCCCAGCAAGATTGAAACGGTTATGAATTGACCTAGACCGACATCAGTACCTGAGATCCGAAGCTTTATGGGTTTAGCTGGTTATTATCGCCGATTCATTGAGGGATTCTCATCTATTTCCCAGCCGATTACCCAGCTGACTCAGAAGAATGCGCCTTTTATCTGGACTGCAGATTGTGAGGCTAGATTTGTTGATCTGAAGAGGAGACTGACCAGTGCTCCGATTCTTTCTATTCCAAAAGGTACTGGAGGTTTTACTGTGTATTGTGATGCTTCTAACCGAGGCTTGGGATGTGTTCTTATGCAGAATAAGCATGTGCTAGCGTATGCATCGAGGCAGCTGAAAGCCGCACGAGACTCGTTATCCGGTTCATGATCTTGAACTCGCTGCGATCGTCTTTGCTCTGAAGATCTGGCGTCACTATCTTTATGGTGAGTCTTTCGAGATCTTTTCTGACCATAAGAGCCTTAAGTATTTGTTTTCACAGGCAGAGCTGAACATGAGACAGAGAAGATGGTTAGATTTGTTGAATGCAGTTGCAGATGCCTTGAGCCGAAAGCTTTGTTCTTTATCTCTTTCTACTATCGGTGTTTCTCAGTTGATCGATGATTGTTGCACTTCTGTTTTGGAGTTTGAAATAGATAGGAAGACTATCAAAGTATTTGCTATTCGAGCCAAGCCAGAGTTATTTATTTCGATCAAAGAAGCTCAGAAGTCTGATCCGAGCACTCAAATTTCAGTAGAGAAAGTCAGATCTGGGCATCAGTCTGAATTCCAGGTCAGAGATGATGTTTTGTTTGTGAATAGCCGTATTGCTGTGCCTGATATTTCAGAGTTGAAGCACCGTATTCTCTGAGAAGCGCATTGCAGTCGGTTCAGTGTTCATCCTGGAGGCCGTAAGATGTATAACGATCTGAAGAATCAGTTTTGGTGGAAGAAGATGAAGAGCGATGTTGCGAGGTTTGTATCTTGATGTTTGAACTGTCAGCAAGTGAAAGAAGAAAGAAAGCGACCAGCTGGTCTCTTGCACAGTCTATCTATTCCTGAATGGAAATGAGATCACATTTCTATGGATTCGTCACAAAGCTACCGCGATCTGTTCGAGGATGCGATGCTATTTGGGTAGTGATTGACATATTGACAAAGTTTGCTTGTTTTATTCCATACAGGATGACGTATCGTGACGATCAGATTGTTGAGTTGTATGTTTTCAACGTTGTGAGATTGCATGGTGTGCCGAAGTCGATCGTTTCAGACCGAGACCCTAGATTCACTTCTCACTTTTGGCACAGTCTTCAAGAGGCACTTGGTACTCGATTGCATCTAAGTACAACTTATCATCCTCAGATCGATGGACAGTCAGAGCAGACTATCCAGATGTTAGAGGATATGCTTCGAGCAGTAGTGCTAGACTTTGGCACTAGTTGGCAGGATTTCTTGCCTCTTGTCGAGTTTTCTTACAACAACAGCTTCCAAGCGAGTATTGGTATGGCGCCTTTTGAGGCTTTGTACGGTGAGAAGTGCCGATCTCCGTTGTTTTGGGATGATTTGTTCGAGTCACCTGATTTGGGACCGGATATGCTTCGAGATATGACAGAGCAAGTAAAGATCATTCAGACGAGAATGAAGTCAGCTTAGGATAGACAGGCAAAGTATGCGAATATCAGACGTAGACCTCTGAGTTTCGAGCAGGGAGACCAAGTTTTCCTTAATATTTCTCCTTTCAGAGGCACTGTCAGATTTGGTAAGAGAGGGAAGTTATCTCCGAGAT
This sequence comes from Henckelia pumila, assembly GCF_033568475.1. Classification (NCBI taxonomy): domain Eukaryota; kingdom Viridiplantae; phylum Streptophyta; class Magnoliopsida; order Lamiales; family Gesneriaceae; genus Henckelia; species Henckelia pumila. The sequence continues at coordinate 196,328,870 of NC_133121.1, forward strand.
TCATCGGACCGTACGAGATTCTCGAGAAGTTAGGCGATCTTGCCTACAGACTTGCACTTCCTTCGTCTTCATCTAGTATTCACGAAGTTTTTCACGTCTCTATGTTGCGGAAGTATCATCCAGATCCTTCTCATATTCTTCAGCCTGACGAAGCCGAGTTAGATGAGACTCTGAGATATTTTGAACGACCAATTCAGATCCTTGATCGGAAGGAGAAACAGCTCAAAACCAAGTTGATTCCTTTGGTGAAAGGGTAGTGGAGCCGTCACGGGGTTGAGGAAGCGACTTGGGAGACAAAATCTGACATGAGACATCGATTTTCGGAGTTATTCGGATGACGTGAGTTCTTATTACTGTCTTTAGATCTTTATTCTATCTTATGAGTTGTGATTCTTATTGATTTCGAGGACGAAATCTCTTCTTAGAGGGGGAGAATTGTAACGCCCCGATTTTATCTTAATTGAGCTTATTTGAGATAATCGGAGATTACAGAGTTTAAGAGCCGACTTGTTTTTTATCAAGGTCTATTTTGCAATTTTTGGCAATTTCAGGGACTAAAATGCAAATTGGAGTTTGTTAGATATTTATAGATTCTTTTGACTTATTCTTCACACCATCTCCTCCCCTTGGCCGATTTCCTCCATTGTTAACGCCTCCAAGTTTCTCCAAGATTCCAGATTTCTTCCCGAGCTCGATCCGTCCGTTGAAATTTATTTCTAAAGGCAGTTTAGCAATCACGGCAGCGAGAGCTCCGTTATATCGTAAGTTTTTCTTCGACCAGCTAAACTTTGATTTTCGGATTTTGTTAGAATCGATTGAGTTTCGGTTATGTTGTTGTTGGCATAGTTCTGATCATTTATTCTCAGTCAATTTTGAATTTGAGCGTCGTTCGGATTTGTTATGATTTTTGAAAGCCTATTTTCGAAAATTGAGTTTTTCGATTTGTTGGGTTTGAGCCTTTATTGTTGCCTTATCATTGATATGAGTTGATATCGATATTGTACTGCTGTCTGGGTTTTCAGTTTGATCCGTTTATAGCCGTTATGCCGCCGGTTTAAATTTTGGGATTTTGAACCGTTTTTGAGTTATAGAACTTTGGCTATTGAGTTTTGATTGTTGTTGTTGATCTTTTTTGCCTCCGTACAGATTAGTTTGGAGTTTGTCGAGCCCTGCGTTAGCAGCATTGGATCGTCGAAGAGTTGGATGAAGAGCGGTAAAGAGTTTACCTTGAGCCTTGTTGTTGTTTAGGTTGTATAGATTTTGATATAACCTCTTTTGTAGCGTATCCAGAGTTCGAGCTACTTGCATTGAAAAGTACAAGCAGTAATCGTTTAGCGGGATAGCATACTCGAGACTGTTGGTTCTTGAGTTTTCCCTTAAAATCACATACTTGCATCAATACTTGTTCTAGCATGTGAAACTTGTATTTTGTTTTTGATTGAGCTTTTTGTTATATGGCTTTATGGTTATGTTTTCGTATGCATTCATCTTGAGCCAAACATTTGATTTCAGTGGGCAGAACGACCCTTTTTATTTAGACGTTTTGGGGGCTATACTGCGAGTGGCCTGGGTTGTAGAAGTTCACCTAGTGCCAGCATACTCCTTATATTCGCACCAAAGTTTAGGGGATTGGGATACGTGACACCACCTTGATTGGGAGAGTCGGTGAGTTGTTACGTGATCTCATCCTCGGGATCCCAAAAGCAGAGCAGCAATCCCTTGTTTATCAGAATTGATATCCCTATTTTAAAGACATGCATATCATTCATTTTGATTTGATTATGTTGTCTTGAAAGCATGTTGTTGATATATATTACTTGTATTACTTGTTATGTTGCTTTTACTGGGAATATTATTCTCACCGGAGTTATCTGGTTGTTGTTTTGTTTTGTATGTGTACTTGGCAATAGGAGGGGCAGGATCAAGTCAGCGAAGACCTGGTTAGCATCAAGAGTGAGAGATAGAAGTGAGACTCGGTTTAGAAGTCGAATTCAGCATGTCAATCAGGTCTTTGTTTTGAAGCGTATTTAGAACTTGAACTTGGATTGAAGGTTGTTTTTGCATGTGATTCAAAATTGTTATGTTTTGTATTAGGATTGTAATAGTTAGAACCGATGCATGTTATATCCTTTTGAGCATATGATCAACTCTAGAACTTTATGTATTAATTGGAGAGATTGTGATTGTAATGCATGATTATGATTTGAATGTTTTGGATTGAGTTTTATCAAGTCTTCTGCTGTATTTTTGCATCTGTACTGTCACCGCTCGATCGGTGAGATTTGAACGATCGAGCGAGTGACATTTTGTCATGTTTCTGTTCTTGTTTCAGGGTGCCCGCTCGATCGGTGGTTTTTGACCGATCGAGCGGTGCTGGGTTTTAATCCCGGGCAGAAAGTTGGCATTTTTGGGCTCGCTCGATCGGTTGAATTCTACCGATCGAGCGAGGCATTATTTCAGATTTTTTTTCCTTTATTACTTTTAGTCTTGGATCTTGTATGCTTAATTGTTTTTTAATCCGATATTAGTTGTTTAGAACCGAGGTCTCAAAAATGGCATGGTCACGAACGAACGTACAAGAACCAAGATCACTAACTCATACATGTGTTCGTGGGACCACACATTAGGTATTATTGATACAAAAATTAAGCTATTGTGTACCACAAATCAAGAAATAAGTACTGCATAGTAATATATCATTTGTACTATTGATACCAAACATGAGCGAAGGCCACTAAATCATACATGCGCTTGTGGTACCACTCATTGGGTATTATTGATACTATAGTGAAGCTATTGTGTACCAAAAATCAAGAAATAAGTACTACATAGTAAGACTATTCGTATTAATGATACCATAAATGAACAAAGACACTAGCTCATGCACTTGTTCATGGTCATTAATGACATATAAATCACTCAAATATATGTTTATACATCCAAGATAAATGTAACATATATGGTCATTAATGAAATATAAGTCACTCAAAAATATGTTTATACATCAAAGATATATCTAACATCTATGATCATTCATGATATATAATTTACTCAAATATGTATTTATATATCCAAGATATACGTAACATCTCTACTCATTCTTGAGATATAAGTCACTCAAACATATGTTTATACATCTAAGATGTATGTAACGTCTATTGTCATTCATGAAATATAAGTTACTCTAACATATGTTTATGCATCTAAGATATATGAACAATCTAAATCATTAATGAAATATAAGTCACTTAAACATAAGTTTATATATCCAAAATATGTATATAACATCTATGATCATTAATGACATATAAGTCACTCAAACATATGTTTATACATCCAAGATATATATAGCATCTATGATCATTAATGACATATAATTCACTAAGACATATATTTATACATCAAAGATATATGTATAATCTATGGTCATTCATTACGTATATGTCACTGACCGACAAAAGCAGTTGGGACTAGTAAGTGTACTAGGTCGAATTATAATAAACCGGGTTGAGTCCAGATCGTCCCACAGAAACCGAAGCTAATTACCAAGATATAATAATTTCACTTAATCTAGACTAAAATAATTAAGAGGGATTTGATTTGTTCAATTAAAGTTTAACTACTAACTATAATAAAAATAAATAGATTGAAAACAAACACAACTAGAATTTGGATTATAAATTCAATTCAAGTAAATCGATCAAGACACACTAAGGTACCGAGCTAATTCATGCTAACACGTGGCACAATCTAATATTCAAGTTTAATCTAGATCATGGTGAATTTTTCTATTCTATTCAACAATCTATTTCTAGACTTTGTCAAACCTATTTAAGTTGGACGGATTAATTATTTTTAATTATTTCTAATCAAACTCAAACGCATTAAAATTCTATGAAAATTCAGTTTTTCACCTAAAACCGCACAATGAAATTGAATACTATTTCTAGTCGATTTAACCTTGTGTTAATTGTTGGGCGAAGCACAATTAATTCCTAATCTTTCGACTTTGAATCAATCAACAATCAAGAAAATAATTGGCCAACTCATTCACAAGAACTACATGATAAATCCAAAAATCAATAATTGAAATAAATCAAAAATCATAAACAATAATCCACGTCTTCACATAAATCAGTCTCGGCTCAATCTCGTTGCCTTAATCGTTTAGAAAAAGTCTACTCCATAAACGAAAACATGATTCAAACAAAGGTTTTAATCATCAACAAAAACTAAAAGAAGAATTGAGAAGAAAAGGTGAAGCTTTCTTCAAGTTCTTCCAAGCCCTAGCCACCGTGTTCTTCAATCCCAGTCTGAATATCGAAAATCTAATGAAATTTCCTATATATACTCCCCTAGTGTGGGGACCTTGGGTGCTAATCTAATATCATAAACTAATCATAAATAACCATTAAGACATAAGAAACAACAAAAAAATTTTTTTTTTTTTTAAAAATCCGAGCGGGGCGTCAAGGGCCAAGGCTGCGCTGCCACGCCCATCAGTCGGTGCGGCCGCGCAGGCCCCTCGGGTTTGGTTTTCATTTATTTCTTCTTTTGGTTTCCAAACACTTGTTCTTGTAATATAAAGGCTCCACAAGGTGCTAAACATGAAAATCTTCATAAGTTAATCCAACAACATCAATTCTTGATAAACAAACTATCAAACTTTGCGTACATAAGTTCAAGTTGCTACAATACTAGTGTCATGCCATCTACATCTCCAAGTTCTTACACACTTGATACATACAATTATACACATGTTTGGTACAAAAACAAAGGCACATCATCTGCTATAACCCAATTCCACCACTTCTAAACTCGATCATTGGCTATCCCAGTCGTTTTTGACTCATTCCTGTCCCACCTATTGTCATGCACACATACAAACACAACAATAGTCGTATAACTTCGGTGAGAATATAATTCCCAATACAAACAACATGTACATGCATATAATCAACATGTATAAAAACAATAGAATTTCTTCTATAAGCAAAATTAATTGCAATGCATGATTCAAAAATCAGTTAATAAACTTTGTATCGGTTCTTGGGATCCCTGGGAAAAAGGAACGCAACAACTCTCCCACCTACTCTCCCACTCGAGGTGGCGTTGAGTTTTTTTTCCCGGACTTTGGCCTACTATATCGAGATTCTGGCAATAGGAGTCGATCTATCTCCTACGTTCCTCCATATACGTCCAAACGTTCGTATTCTTCCGGCTGATCTGCCATTCAAAATCTCAAAGGAATAGTTGACTCAATATGGATGCAACATAATCTAGAAGCATTAGAATCAAAGCCAACATAATATACATGCTAATCTAGCAATGCAAATAAGTCAAATAATCTCAAGTACTCAAACAAGAACACAAGTAATTATGTGATTTTAGGGAACTCAAGTAACAAGTCTAACTTGAGTTATCTATGCCGATTTGGTTGATGTGGTTTATACATTTAATCTTGAGTCTTAGATGCTTCAAATCTGGACAATCTACATCAACAAACTTATATCAAAATCTGCCCAAACTCTTATCAATATTTAAAGTGGAAACAGCTACAACCCGTGCTTTCACTTTGATCGGTTCAAATTCTGAATACTCGAATACGATATCCTTCAATACCAATATGAAATGAATGATATTCAAGCTACAAACATCAGCTTGCAATGCAATAATACTCAGCTCAATCAAACATATCAAAAGTCTAACAATTTTCGAACCGGCGGCGTAATGGCTATAAAACCTGCAATCGTAACTCATTTCCAACAAGTCTAACAATCATTTCTAACTCTTATACATCTCATATCAGAAATATATCATCATAAACCAGCATAATCAGTAGTCATAGGTTTCGAACATGCTATTGAAAATTCATAGTAAATTCATACGATATCCGTTCTTCGATCCGATTTCGATATAACAATACATATAATCTCAAGAACGCATAACCATGATCAATTTCTGATTCCTGCACATCTCAATTTCGAAACAAGCTGGATCAAGATAATACTTACATAACTTGGTAGTTCTTGTTGCAAGGATCACGGAACTATGCTCGGATTTGATATCGGATGAACGAATCTTGAGCAATCAAAGATTGAAAACTGAAATTCCAAAGAAGAAGATGAAGCTCTAGGTTTTTGGCTGAGAAATTTTATTCAAATCCATACATATACACTTTTATATCATATAAACTCCATGTGTCCCACTCAAATTCCAATATTTGCACTTTAGTCCCTGAAATATTCACTATTTGCAAATCAGTCCTCGATCAATCTTTTTAATTAAATTTCAATCCTAAATAATTTAAGAATATTGAAATTTAAATCTAAACTCCAAATATTCTTGGATTAAAATTAAATAATCTCGGGCCTTACACCTAGAATCCATGATCTTTTTTTCCTTTTTAAAAGAGTCCGCCAAATAAAAAATTTCTTCACGCGATCGCGCTCGAGCGCAGGAAATGCCGCTCGAGCGCCAAATTTTCTGCGTCGTGCAATAAAAATTCTTCCAGGCGTGCTCGAGCACAAGAAGTACCCGATCGAGCGCGCAATTTTCTGTCCCAAAAATTTCAAACTCGCCTTCACTCGCTCGAGCGGTAAGAAATACCCGCTCGAGCGAGTTAAATTTTGCCCAAAAATTTAGATTTATTCAGAAATCCTACAATTAAACCAGGGAGAGTGAGGTGTAGACAATATGCATGAAAAAATAATAAAATCACATTAAATGATGCTAACACAAAATGAATTCATGCAAAATAGACTCAAAAATTACCACAAAATAATGCATTAAAATACAGTTATCAACTCCCATATACTTAAGTCTTGCTCACCCTTGAGCAAGACAAGTGACAAAAACACAAACACAAGATAGAAAATGATGCAAAATCAAATTACGGATGATTCCATGAAAAGAAGACAGGCCTCAGTGAAGTCAAAACACATCCACTAATTAAAGTTTCCTTTAAACTTTGCACAATACACCACTATATTGAGCGTGAACGTGTGTGTGTGTGTGATGTTATTCTTATGGCATGTATTTCAAATAGAATTTGTTCACGAATGCACAATGACATAATTAACACATTAGTGCAAGCATCCCTCTCATGTACTCATTCCTTCTAATTACACCCAGCAGTCACATATTCCTCGGACTTGTCAAATGAAACATGGTTTTTTGTGTAATATAGGCAAAGTGTGTCATGAATAATGAGCATGAATGATCGATATGTTTCATGTACTGCCAGATTTTTCATCCGAGATACTTCAACTCCATACATTCCCCTATACTTAGCCTTGGACTTGGTTGGATTATAATTTCAATCCCCTTATCCATGACCTCCACTCACCTTACAATCTCCTTCTATTTACTTTTTCCCCGGATTTCTTTTTACAAGAAATCACTTTTTCAAGTACGTGCATATGGATCAATATAATTGGATTGCGAAGGAATATTAACCATTTAGGCTTCATGAGGATGTTTAGAAATTTTATATCAGTGCGATGGGAACGATTCTAGTGAAAACAAATGGATGTGCCGAGATCATATATGTGCTACCAAAGTGTACGCAGAATTCACAAGATCACAATTGAGTTCACTAAACACCTAGTGATGTGCAATAGTCATACAATCAAAGCTTCATAATTTTCAGTACAATTCACCGGTTTAACGATTGTGCAGTAAAAATTCACAGTTCAAGCAAAGGTTTCTCGAGTCAAGTCTAGGGCCAAAGCATAACAAATTCGCACAATCATCATACACCATCATTTCCTCATCCACATTTGATACTAAACTAATGCAAATTAACTATGAACTGGACACAATAATGCAAACTATGCAACAAACATGCAACCATGCAACACTAATATGGAAAATAAACGAACTCCCCCCCACCCCATACTGAACTCCAACATTGTCCCTAGTGTTTCAAAGACACACAACAAGCAAATCGAACATAAAAAGACACAATGAAAATAAAAAGGAAACTAAAAGTATTCGAAAAATGAAAAAAGAAACTCCCCTGGTATAATTGGTGTTGCCCTCATCCTCCTCGAGCTCGGGAGGTGGTACACCAGCTGGAAACTCTCGTGGTGGGGCAGCGTACTGAAACTGAAAAGGAGGCAGGTACGGCGGTGGCACCGGATAAATGGATGGGTCCAAACCCATCTGGGTGGACATCCCTCGCATCAAAGCATCCATAGAGGCGAGATGGGCATTAGTCACAATATGACACTCATTCTGATAATGAGCCCAAGCGGATAATTTGGTGACGGTGTCAGTGACTAAACAACGGCGGGGTGATGTTGCCGTTGTAGGGCCGGATTGACTGGAACTAGCTCCACGCGCCCTCCCTCTTGGGAATTCCTGATCTCTTTCGTTCTTCTTGGTTGCCACGTTGGATCCATCAACCGGTTTCAAAGGCTGAAGCCATTCTTCATCGGCACGGACCGACACTCCGGCTTGAAGACATAACTCTACAAGGGATCACGTTTTTTGCATGCTTAAGCTTCTGATTAGTAGGTGATCACGGTGCGGATCACTACAAAGGAAAACTATAGTATATTAATGTCCACATTAGCATCAACATCAAAATTATAAAATTTATCTCTTACCTACGTCCGAGGCTCTTTTGGTTACATCGTTGCTCTCTCTCGAATCTTCAAGTTCTTCCTAATAAGTTTTGTCACTGCCTCAACAACACTTGTGTTCCTTGGTTTTTTTTTTCAGTGTCGCCTGAGATTGATCCTGGAGCATGTGTAGAGAGTTGGTTAGCCAACTGAGCCATGTTGGTTTCTAACTTTCTTAATATTTTCTCTTGATTCTGCAGTTTTGTTTATGTTCCAGCCACATACTTCATCATGAAATCTTCAAAGCTTGGATTCTTCTCCTCTTGATTGAACCTACGAGGCATGGGGAATTGAGGTGACTTTGAGTGCATTTGGGGCTGGGGTGAGTTTGATGTATTTTCTGAAGACTTCCAAGAGAATTTAGGATGGTTTTTCCATCCCGGATTGTATGTGATTCCATACGGATTGTACTGTTACCTTCCCTAATTTCCTACGAATTTTACAAATTCACCTTCAAAATTCAGTTGCTCCTCCACGACCATCCTCTAAACTTGGTTCACAGAATTTGACTTCATTTGCGACATTTGGTGATCAAGGCATAAACTTTGGCTGTCAATGCCGTCAGAGCATCTATCTCAAGAACACCAGCCTTCTTAGCCTTTTTCAAATCTAGCCACGTTAATTTTTGCCATATTCCCAATTATCTTCCATTCTTCTATTGGGGTTTTTCTGAACAAGCTTCCATTTGTTGTTGCATCCAACATGGATCGCACTGATGGGTTCCATTTTACAAAGTTTGAGTCTGCTGGCTTTGTGGCAGGCCATGTTGAGGACACATCCTCAATATATTTTTGAATCTGTACCAGGATGAGTTGAGCGACTCTCCATCTTTTTGCTTGAATGATATTTATTCAGAAAGGCTTGGACATGCTCTGCTCATGTCGTGATGGATCCAGAAGATAGCTCTGTAAGCCACTCAGTTGCTTCTCCTTGCAAGGAGAACGGAAATAAACGTAGTCTCACTACATCAGTCAACACCGCATTGAACTTGAAGGTGTCACAAATAGAGAGAAATCTCTCCAGATGCGCATAAGGGTCTTCAAAAAATGAGCCTCCAAATCTCACTTGATGTTGTATCATCTAGATGATGGCAGGTTTTAGTTCGAAATTGTTTGCATCAACAATAGGGCGAACAATACTAGACCCATTACTATTAATCGATGGTTGGGTGAGATCCATCACTGTACGATTGTCATTTCTGTCTTCCATCCCAACTTAGAATTTCGAATATGTTTCAAACTCTTCCTCTAACTCTGATTCAAATACTATTATTTTTTTTTGCTTTTGAGCCTTTCGTATACTGCAAAGCTTGCTCTCGATTTCCAGATCAAGCGGGATGAGATATTTGGTGTCTGAAGCTCGACTCATGCACACAGCATAACCTGAAATCAAAACAAAGAGGAAAGTTCAAAACGAAGCAAATTAATTGAATGAAATAAATAAAAATCTTGTCTTAACTTAATGATCAATCCTAATAACAACCAAATAGTCCTCAAAAATGGTGCCAAAAACTTGATCGTCTAAATCGGTTAGGACCAGTAAGTGCACAAGGTAAAATTGTAATAAACTGGGTTTTAAGTACGGGACATCCCATAGAGACCGATATTTGATTAATAAGATTCAATTATTATATTTAATCCAGACAAAACAATTAAAGGGAATTGACGAATTTTTGTGAGATTAAATTATTACGTAAATTAAAGTTAAGAGAATAAATAATCAAGAAAATATTGCACAATTAGAGTTCAGTAATAATTTCAATGTAAACAAAAATGACCAAGACACACGAAGGTATCTAGCTAATTCATAACCACACGTAACATAAATTGAGAATTTTGTTGTTCTTATCACGGTGAATTTCTATTTTTATTCAACACTCTATTTCTAGACTTGTTAAACCTATTAAAGTTGGACACATTAATTATTTTTAATTATTTCTAATCAAGCCTAATTGCATTCCATTACTATGAAAAATCAGCTTTTCATCCGAAACCGCACAATGAAATCTAATATTATTTCTAGTCTATTTAACTTTTTGTTAATTGTTGAAGTAAGGCTAAAATCAATTCCTAATCTTTTCACTTAAAATCAATCAACATATCATGCGAACAATTGATAAAATCATTCACATAAACAAAAGAAACATTCAACAATTAACGATTTGAAATCAAACAAAATATCTTAAATATAACCACGGGTCAAACATAAACTAATCTCGATCCAATCTCGCGGCCTTAGTAAAAAACAATCTACTCCATAAACATGAAAATAATCATCAAAATTGTTTCTAACATCTACGAATTAACTAAAGAATGAGGGGTGATAGAAATCTCAGAGTGAAAAATCTGGTCGCTTGACTGCCTCTTCCCACGATCTTGCCAAAAGAAAACCTCCGAAAATTGTGCAAAAGTCTCTCCAAGTTGCCCAAGGTTTTTCTTTTATATCATCCTCAAAAGCCCTTCAAAAAATCCTCCAACTCGAACCTAAAAAGGAGATGTTTTTATTTCCCGAAATTCTGCGCAGAAAAAGGAAATATTTGCGCGAAAATGCACGGACCCACATCCGGACACATGTTCGTGCATCAAAATTTCCAGAAATTTTACGGGATCCATCTTGTGAGACCTCGGTTCTAAACATCTAATCTCGGATTAAACAACAACAGAGCATACAAGATCCAAGATTAAAAGCAAAGAATTTTTTTTTTAAAAGGGGTTTCGCGCTCGGGCGGTAGAAAACTACCGCTCGGGCGTGGCCAAAACAGCCGCGCTGCTATTTTACTCAAAGGGGGGTGCGCTTGGTCTGCTAAAAACTGCCGATCGGGCGCCCCCTGCTGCAGAAAAGAACAGAACAAAAAACCAGAAAAAGAGCTTGGAAACTCAATCCAAAAGTCATTCAATACATAACGAAATTCATATTACATGCAATGACAACCTTCAATCCATAATATTTGAATAATAGAAGCTACAAACAACAACAAGTTCGAGTTCTAACATGCTTCAAATCATAAACTAGATTGACATGCTGACACGACTTCTAAACCGAGTCCCACTTCTAACTCTCACTCTTGATGCTAACCAGGTCTTCGTTGACTTGATCATGCCCCACCTGTTGCCAAGTACACATACAAAATAAAGCAACAGCCGGATAACTCCGATGAGAATGATATTCCCAGTAAAAGCAACATAACAAGTAATACAAGTAAGATATCAAAAACATGCTTTCAAGACAACATAATCAAATCAAAACGAATGATATGCATATCTTTAAAATAAGGATATCAAATCTGACAAACAAGGGATTGTTGTTCTGCTTTAGGGATCCCGAGGATGAGATCACGTAACAACTCACCGACTCTCCCAATCGAGGTGGTGTCACGTATCCCAATTCCCTAGACTTTGGTGCGTCTATAAAGAGTATTCTGACACTATGCGAGCCTCTACGCCTAGGACACTCGCTTAAAGCCCCCAAAACTTCTAACATAAAAAAAGGCCGTTCTGCCCGCTGAAATAAAAGGTTTGGCTCACGATGATTACATAAGTAAAACATAAAACATTAAGCCATATAACAAATTCTCAATCAACAACAAAATACAAGTTCCACATGCTAGAACAAGTATTGATGCAAGTATGTGATTTTAAGGGAAAACTCAAGAACCAACTGTCTCGAGTATTCTATCCCGCTAACGATGACTGCTTGTACCTTTCAATGCAAGTAGCTCCAACTCTGGACACACTACAAAAGAGGTTATATCAAAATCTATACAACCTAAACAACAACAAGGCTCAAGGTAAACTTTTTACCGCTCTTCGTCCAACTCTTTGACGATCCAATGCTGCTAACACAGTGCTCGACAAACTCCAAACGAATATGTACGGAGGCAAAGAAGATCAAAAACGACGATCAAACTCAATAGCCAAGTTCAACAACTCAAACGGTTCAAAATCTCTAAAAAAACTCAAACCGGCGGCATAACGACTATAAACTGATCAACTCGGAAACACAGACAGCAGTACAATATCGATATCAACTCATATCAATGCTAAGACAACAATAAAGGCTCAAACCCAACAAATCTCAAAACTCAATTTTCAAAAATAAGCTTCCAAAAATCAAAACAAATCCGAACGATGCTCTATTTCAAAACCGACAGAGAATAAACAATCAGAACTCTTCCAAGAACGACATAACCGAAACTCAATCGATTCTAACAACATCCAAAAAATAGAATGTATTTGATCGGAGAAATACTTACGATAGAACGAAGCTCTCGCTGCTGTGATCGCTAATCTGCCTTCATAAATAAATTCAAACGGACGGATCGACCGGAAACTGAAATCTGAAAGCTTGAAAAGGGTTTGGGGCGTCTACAATGGAGGGGAACCGGCTAGGGAAGAAGATGAGTGAAGGATAATAGTCAACCAAGAAAAGATAATATATTAAACTCCAATTTTGCACTTTAGTCCCTGAAATTTCCAAATTTTGCAAAATAGACCCTGATCAAAATCAAGTCGGCTCTTGAACTCTGTAATCTTCGATTAACACAAATAAGCTCAATTAAGATAAAATCGGGGCGTTACAATTCTCCCCCACTAAGAAGAGATTTCGTCCCCGAAATCAGTTAGAATCACAACTCATAAGATAGAATAAAGAACTAAAGATAGTAAGAAGAACTCACGTCATCCGAATAACTCAGGAAAACGTTGTCTCATGTTAGATTCTGTCTCCCAAGTCGCTTCTTCGACGCCGTGATGGCTCCACTGCACTTTCACTAACTGAATCAACCTGGTTCTGAGTTGTTTCACATTCCAATCAAGGATCTAAATCGGTCTCTCAAAGTAGCTCAGAGTCTCGTCTAACTCGGCTTCATCAGGTTGAAGAATATGAGAAGGATCTGGATGATACTTCTGCAACATAGAGACGTGAAAAACGTCGTGAATACCAGATAAAGACGGAGGAAGTGCAAGTCTGTAGGCAAGATCGCCTAACTTCTCGAGAATCTCGTACGGTCCAATGAATCTCGGAGATAACTTCCCTCTCTTACCAAATCTGACAGTGCCTCTGAAAGGAGAAATCTTAAGGAAAACTCGGTCTCCCTGCACGAAACTCAGAGGTCTACGCCTGATATTCGCATACTTCATCTGTCTATCCTGAGCTGACTTCATTCTAGACTGAATGATCTTTACTTGCTCTGCCATATCTCTAAGCATATCCGGTCCCAAATCAGGTGACTCGAATAAATCATCCCAAAACAACGGAGATTGGTACTTCTTACCGTACAAAGCCTCAAAAAGCGCCATACCGATACTCGCTTGGAAGCTGTTGTTGTAAGAAAACTCGACAAGAGGCAAAGAATCCTGCCAACTAGTGCCAAAATCTTGCACTACTGCTCGAAGCATATCCTCTAACGTCTGGATAGTCCGCTCTGACTGTCCATCGGTCTAAGGATTATAAGTTGTACTCAGATGCAATCGAGTACCAAGTGCCTCCTGAAGACTGTGCCAAAAGTGCAAAGTGAATCTAGGGTATCGACTTCGGCACACCATGCAACCTCACAACGTTGCTAACATACAACTCAGCCATCTGATAGTGACGATACGTCATCCTGTATGGAATAAAACAAGCAAACTTCGTCAATCGGTCGATCACTACCCAAATAGCATCGTATCCTCGAACAGATCGCGGTAGTTTAGTGAAGAAATCCATAGAAATGTGATCCCATTTCCATTCAGGAACAGATAGACTGTGCAACAGACCACCCGTTCGCTTCCTCTCTGCTTTCACTTGCTGACAGTTCAAACATCGAGATACAAACCTCAAAATGTTTCTCTTCATTCTCTTCCACCAAAACTGATTCTTCAGATCGTTATACATCTTCCGACCCCCAGGATGAACACTGAACCGACTGCAATGAGCCTCTCGGAGAATACGCTGTCTCAACTCCCAAATATCAGGAAAAAAAATACGGCTATTCACAAACAGAACGTCATCTCTAACCTGGAATTCAGACTGATGCCCAGATCTGACTTTCTCTACTAAAATATGAGTGCTCGGATCAGACTTCTGTGCTTCTTTGATCGAAATAAACAATTTCGGCTTGGCCCGAATAGCAAAAACTCTGATAGTCTTCCTATCTATTTCAAACTCCAAACCAGAAGTGCAACAATCATCGATCAACTGAGAAACACCGATAGTGAAAAGAGATAAAGAACATAGCTTTCGGCTCAAGGCATCTGCAACTGCATTCGACTTTCCCGGGTAATACTTGATTTCGCAGTCGAAATCCTTCAATAGATCTAACCATCTTCTCTGTCTCATTTTCAGCTCCGCCTGTGAAAACAAGTACTTAAGGCTCTTATGGTTAGAAAAGATTTCGAAAGACTCACCATACAGATAGTGACGCTAGATCTTCAAAGCAAATACAATCGCAGCGAGTTCAAGATCATGAACCGAATAACGAGTCTCGTGCGGCTTCAGCTGCCTCGATGCATACGCTATCACATGCTTATGCTGCATAAGAACACATCCCAAGCCTCGGTTAGAAGCATTTCAATACACAGTGAAACCTCCAGTGCCTTTTGGAATTGAAAGAATCGGAGCACTGGTCAGTCTCCTCTTCAGATTAACAAAGCTAGCTTCACTATCTGCAGTTTAGATAAAAGACGCATTCTTCTGAAACAGCTGGGTAATCGGCTTGGCAATAGATGAGAATCCCTCGATGAATCGGCGATAATAACCAGTTAAACCCATAAAGCTTCGAATCTCAGGTACTGATGTCGGTCTAGGCCAATTCATAACCGCTTCAATCTTGCTGGGATCGACAGAAATCCCATCTCCAGAAATAATATGACCGAGAAAGACAACTCGATCCAACAAGAATTCACACTTAGATAGCTTGGCAAACAACTGCTCAACTCGCAAAATCTGCAAGACGATCCTCAAATGCTCTGCATGGTCAGTACGGTTCTTCGAGTAGATAAGAATATCATCGATGAAGATAATAAGAAACTCATCTAAATAGCGCTGAAAGATACGGTTCATCAAACCCATAAAAACCGCTGGAGCGTTAGTCAAACCAAACGGCATGACTATAAACTCAAAATGACCATACCTCGTTTTGAATGCGTTCTTAGGAAAATCTTCCTCTCGCACTCTCAGCTGATGATAACCTGACCTCAGATCAATCTTCGAATAGACAGAAGAAACCAGCAGCTGATCAAAAAGGTCATCTATTCGGGGTAAAGGATACCTGTTCTTAACTGTAAACTGATTCAGTTGACGGTAGTCGATACAGAGCCGTATAAAACCATCCTTCTTCCGAACAAACAGAACAGGAGCACCCCAAGGCGACACACTAGTTCTGATGTATCCCTTGGCAATCAAATCCTCAAGTCGCTCCTTCAATTCTCTCAATTCGACCGGTGCCATAAGATACGGAGCTTTGGAAATAGGTTGAGTACCTGACACTAAATCGATGCTGAATTCGATCTCTCGAATAGGCGGAAATCCAGGAATCTCTTTCGGAAACACATCAGCAAATTCCCTAACCACTGGTATATCAACCAATTCAGGGCTAGATTTCAGTACATCAACTACATAAACCAAAAATCCCTCTGCACCTCTCTGTAACAAACGAGTCATAGATAACATTGAAATCAAAGGAATTCTAGATCGAGAACCCTTACCAAAGAATTTCCACTCGTCTGCCATTTCAGGTCTGAATCTGACAACCTTCAGAAAACAATCGACTGTTGTCCTGTACTTGGTTAAAGCATCTATACCAACAATACAGTCAAAATCTGATAGCCCAAGTACAATACAGTTGAACTCTAACAAATTTCCCTCAAAACAAAGTTCACAGTTTCTAACTAATCTGACAGAAATAATTCCTTCACCCAAAGATGAAGTAACAGCTACTACAGTAGGCAACAACTCAGTTTGCAAAGCATGCATCAACACAAATTTTTCAGAGATAAAGGAATGAGAAGCACCTGTATATATCAATACATGAGCAAAATAACTGAAAATCGAACAGTTACCTGCTATAACATCGTTCGGTGCTGCCGTAGCCTGATCCTCTATCAAAGCAAAGACTCGTGCATGCTGTCTCGGAGGCTGGTTCGCATTCAGGTTACCTCCCTGTCTGTTCTGCTGCTGAGGCTGAAAGGAGTAAACTACAGAAGACTGTCTCTCAGGCTGAGATGCAGTTCTAGATGAACTCCCACTCTGAGCTCGATCTCTACTACGCTGAGGGCACACCTTAGAAAAATGTCCCGGTTGCTGACAGGTATTGCAGTTCCCAAAGACTCCTACATACTGATCCGGTGAGTGTCTACCTCTGCACTTGTTGCAAAACAAAGATGAAGATCCAGAACTCTGTCCTGAACCAAACTGCTTGGAATCACTGGAACTAGAAAAACTGTTTCCTTGCTTCTTGAACTGTTTCCCTCTTGCTTTGTAATGATCCTTCCTGTTACCACCACTTCTTCCTCCTTCGTACCTCTGTGGTTGGTTCTGATTCTGAGGTGGCTGATTTTGATACTGATACGGTTGATTCTGAGACTATCTCGGCTGCTGAGTTACCATCTGATTTCCTCTCTGTCTCCACAAACCCGCTTTATCTCCCTTTGCATGATTTATGGCATCCGCAAAGTTATCAGGCCTAGCAGTGTTTACCAACATGAAGATGTCGGGGTTCAAGCCATTGATGAACTGATCGGCTTTGGCTTCTTCATTGTCGGCAATATGCGGTGCAAAACGCAACAGACTATCGAATTTGGCAACATACTCTTCAATGTTCAAGTTCCCTTGCCTTAGATTAGCAAACTCGGCTCCCTTATCCTTTCGGTATGAAATAGGAAAAAATCACTTATAAAACTCAGTTTTTAAAAGAGACCAAGTAACAACTGTACCTCGATTCTCCATGGTTCTCTTTGTCGTGATCCACCAGTTCTTAGCAACACCTCGAAGCTGATGAATGACTAACCTAGTTCGGCGGTCGTCAGAGTAATCAAGGGAATCGAACAACTGATCAATGTCGTCCAACTAGCTCTCACAGTCAACCGGATTCTCTGTACCTAACAACAAAGGCGGATTAAACGACTGAAATCTCTTCAGCAAGGTTTCCAAAGGTGTCGCTGTAGCATCCATTTGAACAGTTTCAGTATTAGCTTGCTCATTTGGTGGAGTAACTGGCGGTGGGTTTCTGTTAATAACTCGATGAGTACCCATCTGATAATCAAAGGTTAGGACACAAAATATCTCTTTTGCTACAAACGGTGCCCTTAACAACATCTCAGAAAATCGGATACCCACCGATAACAAAAACAATTATATCTCAAGTAGATCATGCTTTATAAATTAAATCACATAATCATGTCATTCAAATACTTCTCAAATAATAAAGCATGCTCGCATGAAATTAAATAAATAATTAAATAACTCAAACCCATGCGAGGAGCCAATGCACGCGGATTCAATCTACCCCGCTCACTCTAGTTCAACCAAGAACTTATCGCTCTGATACCACTTAATGTGAGACCTCGGTTCTAAAAATCTAATCTCGGATTAAACAACAATAGAGCATACAAGTTCAAAGATTAAAAGCAAAGAAAGTTTTCTTTTAAAAGGGGTTCCGCGCTCGGGCGGTAGAAAACTACCGCTCGGGCGTGGCCAAAACAGCCGCGCTGCTATTTTACTCAAAGGGGGGTGCGCTTGGTCTGCTAAAAACTGCCGATCGGGCGCCCCCTGCTGCAGAAAAGAACAGAACAAAAAACCAGAAAAAGAGCTTGGAAACTCAATCCAAAAGTCATTCAATACATAACGAAATTCATATTACATGCAATGACAACCTTCAATCCATAATATTTGAATAATAGAAGCTACAAACAACAACAAGTTCGAGTTCTAACATGCTTCAAATCATAAACTAGATTGACATGCTGACACGACTTCTAAACCGAGTCCCACTTCTAACTTTCACTCTTGATGCTAACCAGGTCTTCGCTGACTTGATCCTACCCCACCTGTTGCCAAGTATACATACAAAACAAAGCAACAGCCGGATAACTCCGGTGAGAATGATATTCCCAGTAAAAGCAACATAACAAGTAATACAAGTAATATATCAACAACATGCTTTCAAGACAACATAATCAAATCAAAATGAATGATATGCATGTCTTTAAAATAGGGATATCAAATCTGATAAACAAGGGATTGCTGCTCTGATTTTGGGATCCCGAGGATGAGATCACGTAACAACTCACCGACTCTCCAAATCGAGGTGGTGTCATGTATCTCAATCCCCTAAACTTTGGTGCGACTATAAGGAGTATTCTGACATTAGGCGAGCCTCTAGGCCTAGGTCACTCGCTTAAAGCCCCCAAAACGTCTAACATAAAAAAAGGCCGTTCTGCCCGCTGAAATCAATGGTTTGGCTCAAGATGAATGCATAAGTAAAACATAAAACATTAAGCCATATAACAAATGCTCAATCAACAATAAAATACAAGTTCCACATGCTAGAATAAATATTGATGCAAGTATGTGATTTTAAGGGAAAACTCAAGAACCAACTGTCTCGAATATGCTATCCCGCTAACGATGACTGCTTGTACCTTTCAATGCAAGTAGCTCCAACTCTGGACACGCTACAAAAGAGGTTATATCAAAATCTATGCAACCTAAACAACAACAAGGCTCATGGTAAACTCTTTACCGCTCTTCGTCCAACTCTTCGACGAACCAATGCTGCTAACACAGGGCTCAACAAACTCCAAACGAATCTGTACGGAGGAAAATAAGATCAACAACGATGATCAAACTCAATAGCCAAGTTCTACAACTCAAACGGTTCAAAATCTCTAAAAAAACTCAAACCGGTGGCATAACGGCTATAAACGGATCAAACCAGAAACACAGACAACAGTACAATATCGATATCAACTCATATCAATGCTAAGACAACAATAAAGGCTCAAACCCAACAAATCTCAAAACTCAATTTTCGAAAATAAGCTTCCAAAAATCATAACAAATCCAAACGACGCTCTATTTCAAAACTGACAGAGAATAAACGATCAGAACTCTGCCAAGAACGACATAACCGAAACTCAATCGATTCTAACAACATCCAAAAAATATAATGTATCTGATCGGAGAAATACTTACGATAGAACGAAGCTCTCGCTGCTGTGATCGCTAATCTGCCTTCAGAAATAAATTCCAATGGACGGATCGACCGAAAACTAAAATCAGAAAGCTTGAAAATGGTTTGGGGCGTCTACAATGGAGGGGAACCGGCTAGTGAAGAAGATGAGTGAAGGAGAATAGTCAACCAAGACAAGATACTATATTAAACTCTAATTTTGCACTTTAGTCCCTGAAATTTTTAAAATTTACAAAATAAACCCTGATCAAAATCAAGTCGGCTCTTGAACTCTGTAATCTCCGATTAACTCAAATAAGCTCAATTAAGATAAAATCGGGGCGTTACACATCTCCCTTGATTTACGGCCAAATTCCATCGTGGTACCGTAATGTTTGACTCTCTCAAATTTCATCTATCCAATTTCAGTCAAACCTACAAACAATACAAATATGACAATTTAAGCGCAAAACAAGGGACAAAAACTCTAGATAAGAACGAATATAAAAAA
The DNA here is from genome assembly GCF_033568475.1 of Henckelia pumila. Classification (NCBI taxonomy): domain Eukaryota; kingdom Viridiplantae; phylum Streptophyta; class Magnoliopsida; order Lamiales; family Gesneriaceae; genus Henckelia; species Henckelia pumila. Next base: position 196,349,154 of record NC_133121.1, read on the forward strand.
TAGAATTCTAAATATGCTATAGGATTTGTGCTTATCATGCATATTCATGTTGAATCGTATCTCCTTCGAAATAGTCTTTCTAGTAGGGTCGCTCATCCCTACACCTTGTATATGGTCTGAGGGAGCTATCGTGATGGCAAAGACTGAGGCTATGGTGATCTAGACGAGTGTGTACGTTACCCCGCGATCGGATTCTTAAATGGTACTGTACACTCATTTAGTCATTGACGCCTAGTCAGAGTAGAATTTGATAGTTGACCAGTTACCCAGTCACGTCATTTTGCATGCATTATATCAGTTTGCATACTCGTATATTTCATGTTGGGCGTTAGTCGATCACACCATTGGTTTTATCTTGGACACCTCATTTAGCAGGTCAGGTCTCAGGTTGGACAAGCAGAGGGTGCACTAGTGATCACTTGGAGGTTTTGTTTTGTTTTCTATTGGGTTTTGATACAGTGATTTCGATTTGGCTATATAAATATTGTTTTGGGTTTTAGTGTCGGTCGTATTCTGTTGATTTGCATTGTGAATTTGATTTAACTTTATGTTGTCTTGTTACTTTGATTAAGTTTTCTTTTTAAATTAGAGGGTGTTTGACAAAGCTTATAAGTTGTTTCATACCTTATAAGCTCTTTAATTTGTCTGAAATTTTTTTGTCAAACAAGCATAAACTGTCAAAATAAGTTGTTTGACGACTTATAGGTTGTTCTCAATATTATCCTTATATATTTTATTAAATTATCAGCATGCTCTTTGCCCATTTTTTGTACATAATTCATCAATTTTTTTTTAAATTAAAATTAAAAATATTTTTATTTTTTAAATATATGTTAAACATTTATGATAAATTTAAAATTATTTTTGTTTATATATTACTATTTATATTACCTTCATAGTATTATACAATTTTTGGTACTTTTGACAATAAAAATATCTTATAATATCAAATACATCAATATCTCTAAGTTGTTTAAAATAAGTTAATATAAAAATTTTAATATCTTATTTTTAAAATAAGACCTGACAGCTTATAAGCTACTAAAACATATTATAAACTCTTAAGCTTATAAGATGTTTTTAATAAGTTTAGTCGAATACTTTTTTAATTGCATATCTAAATAATTATGTTAGTAGATGATCCGAGTTGGGTCACTATATAAATTTTTTTAAAATATAACTAATTCAAAATTGAAATTTAATCAATAATTTCTCAAACGAGAAGATTATATTTAAAAACCTGAACTCCATGTTCCGTGTCCCCCATAAATCGAATGCATTCATGGAGACAGAATATCGGTTAAATCAAATTAATTGATCGAACCAAATTAATTCGAAAATTTGATTGATTTAATTTGAAAAGTCATTTTTAATTTTTTAAAAAATATGTTATTTCGGTCTCTATTCGGTTCGATATCTGTTAAACCGATCTGATATTTAATTTCGGCCATTACATTTGTATAGTATAGGGCTTTATCGTTTTACAACTTTTTTTGTTAATCCCATTTAAATATATCCATCTACTTTCCCAAAATCCAGAAGCCACAACTCTACACTTCTCAAAATCCAAAAGCTTAACTAATTTCACAGTTTCCTTTTACTTTTGAAAATGAGAATGCTCGTTTTGAGGAGGTATGTCCAACGGAATATAATGCGTTTCCTGTTCCTTTTATGTTACTTGGAATTTTTTTTAATTTATTTTGCCTGAGCATAAATTTATCGCGGCCAAACCGTGCCTTATATACAGGAGAATGTTAAATGCAGTGTTTTCTTTGTTAAAGTGTTTATGTTCAATTATTTTTTATTATTTTCCCCAAAAAAGTTCGGTCATTTCTGTTTACGCCGTTCGGTATTTTTTAATGAAAAGTTTGGTCGGTTCGATTTGCTAAAAAAATTCTGTTAGTTCGGTCTTGTGTAATGCAATTCAGTTTTAACCAAATGCTCACCCAGGTTGATTTGAATGTCATCCAAAAATCGCGAAAAATTTATGCTATTAGCCACCCTAGGGTAGTGTTTGGAAGAGCATTTGAGAAGCACTTCTCAGCTTTTCTTTCTTTCACAAAATTTTGAAATTTGTTGAAATTTTGTTTAAGTAAAAGCTGAGAAGTGTTTCCTACAAGCTCTACCAAACACTACCTAGAACTACTCACTAGGGAATCAGCATACACATTTATTTAATCCGAGGGGAAGATCACCCAAGTAGCAAGTAAAATGCCGAACAACTTATACAGCAAACCCCGACAAATCTTAAATACATCACCACCATTCAACATAATTAACTCTATTACCTCCAGGGTACCCTCATCTTCACATTCGTGGCATCGATTGCCTCGATGGTACCGTCACAAAGGAGATTTAATAACATACCATGATCATGCAAATCCAATCCAAAAAAACAAAAACAAAAACAAAAATGGAAACCGACAATTTACTACTTACAGGTAAGGGAACCATTTCCTTGAAAAGGAGGCAAAGGATCATGAATATGCAACAGGGCTGTTTTGCTGGAACGTGTCGAACAGAGAGCCGGATACTTTTGAAGGAGGCCAGTACCGTAGCACTGATCTACCCACGATGTTTTTTACAGGTAGCGGACCCCTAAAAAGCAGATACTTCTGATTCAGACCAGTTTTTCAAATTCATTTTAAAGATCTCCATGCAGGCTATATAAATCATGTGCTCAATATTCTATAATCACAGTTTTCCAAAAGATTTAGTGAAAACATTAAGTAAGATATCAGCATTGATTATGCATACTGCAATTTAATTATTACCAGTTATGAGAGTCAAAACTGTTGTTACGGTTATCTCCCAGCACGAACACGTAGCCTTCAGGTACAAGCTAGTTTAAAACAGAAACAATGAGTTGCTCTCTAATAAATTTACTTGCAGAAGATGACAAGGTGTGATCAGACGGTGCAAACAGAAACAAAACATTACCACTGGCTTCATTTCATACTCGAGTGGCTCCAAGATAAAATCCTCATCTTTAGCAATGCCATTGACAAACAATTTTCCGTCACGAACCTACGAAAGGAATCAAAATGAACCGCGTCTAATGGGGAAGAAATGAGAGAAACAATTAGACAAGAACATGGAAACTAATGCTTACCTCCACATAATCACCAGCTTGCGCTACAACTCGTTTGATAAAGACATCGGATGGACTATAACCAACTTCCTGCAGTCGAAGATAACTAGTCAAATACCTATAAGACATTGCAGAAAACATATTATGTCAATGATTCTGTCGATATGTAAGGGATACCTGAAGAATGGAAGGAGCCTTGAAAATCACAATCTCTAAGACTTCAGGCTTTCTGAATATATAAGAGACCTGCATAACAAAGCGAGAGAACGTTATGGGAACAAAAGGTTGGCTTGTAAATTGAGTGCTGTTGATTTAATATCCATTTGTGGTCTTTAATTAAAATTCACAGATAATTCAAGAACTAATATGACTATTATACCTAGTCTAGACAATAAAACAACCATCTGAAATATATTCATTAGTCAACCGTCGCATGCATGAAGTACTCAGATGTCAAGCAACAATTAGCCATAATTGGATAAGTGAGATTAACTTATCAATACATGACGAATCTGTAATACTTCAGAACCGTTCCCAACTCGCAACCACTGAGAACAATCCTGATACATTTAACTGAGGCAAGTAACAACTAGATTGCACATGGTACTGAGACAGATAATGCAAAGTTAGTCACAAATTATTGTTTTGAACACTGTTTCAAAGAATAATTCAGAAGAATTAATTAAAAACATTGAAACAATCCTCAAACATCAACTCATACAGAAGGCACAAACAAAATGAACAATTTACCATAACCACTGACAATGCCTGTGTGTGATTTATGATTTTTAGAGAATAGAATCTATCAAAACCATGTGCCCTAGGCCCTACCCATAACCCAATCCACATTTAATACTCTAGGCATATAAGAGGCCAGCCATATTCCAATGTTTCAATTTAATATGGATCCATGATTGTTTTGTATCAAAAAGTTCAATACTCATATTACCACTGAATCTTGCAAAAGTTATCTGATGTTTCTCACATAGCAATTACGTAATCTGTTTGTTTCACTTGTTTTATTTTGTTAGGTCTTCTTTCATTTGTCAATTTCCAACAATTAATGTTTTAATCGAAATTCCCACCTTTCAAAATAGATGAAGATCACACTTCGTGATGTGAAATGAATCATAAGATGTCTTCCTCCTTTCACCATTTAAGTTATCTTGTATCTGGAAATTGTTCCTTCAAGCAATTGCCAATTGACAATAACTGTGCTGGAGAATAGGAAAAAGACAGTCAAAAAGTAGGAAGATTGAAACATATCAGAATGTTGGTCTTCCACATTCCGCTATGTATTGAGTACGTATAGAGAGAAGATAAATTAGATTTCTTGGATGCCTCATGTATGCCTGTACATGCGGTAAAGATATTGGGAGTTCGGAAGAGAGGGAGGTGGTGGTGTTTCTTGTCCCCAGATAATGATGAGTTCGTATTTTTATATGATATATTTGATTTAATCGATGGCAAGTTGACGAATTTTAGTGGTTAAATTGTTGTTTGTATCTCGTAATCATGGATTTTCATGCCGAATATGTCACGCCCCGGGCCCAGGCCTGCGCCTGCGCGACTGCACAATGGGCCCTGATAGCAACTACTTCGTATTCGTCCTCGTTTTACGAAAATGATTAACCCAAGTTGCTATAGAAGTCCATTGTAGCCCAATTTAAACTCATTTTAAAGCTTTCATTTTTCCCATGTGGGACAGGGGTCTCACAATCACCCCTCCTTCAGAACGCGACGTCCTCGTCGCGACCTGAACTATCGATCCACCAGCACCGGGAACCTAGAGGTAGCTTCTACGGGTTCAAGAGGTGGCTCCCGTCATGTAGCACTTTGCCCCGCAGGTTCAAGAGGTGGCTCCCATGCACGTAGCACTTTGTCCCGCATAGCACTTATTTCCCGGGGTCTGTCGGTTGGTGACCGTCTCTGATACCATTCTGTCACGCCCCGGGCCCAGGCCCGCGACTGCACAATGGGCCCTTATAGCAACTACTTCGTATTCGTCCTCGCTTTACGAAAATGATTAACCCAAGTTGCTATAGAAGTCCATTGTAGCCCAATTTAAACTCATTTTAAAGCTTTCATTAGCGAGATGAGTTAAAATGATGGAAAAGTAGAATTATTCACATTGTTTTGGTGAATCAGCGTCACTCGACAATGTCACGGCGCAAGAAAAGAGAACCATTAAATTTATAAACAAGAGGGCCACGTTTGAATTCAAGGAATCCAAGAAAAATTAGAAGCACTATTCTTCCAAGTATGGACACGACTTCATGTACTTCAAATATTGGAAAATTTCAAGAATTAAGAGAATCCCTATAGAGGAAATTTTAGCCAACACCTTCAGATTTTGAAAATTTTTGGAGCCCATAACACAACAACCAAAGGCCACATCTGAATTGGGGAAAAAAAAGATAAGCCCATGTCTTGGGCCAAAGTGGCTAACACTGTTCTTTAAAAGAGTGAAAAAGCCTTTTCGAGAAAAAGGGAGGCAATAAAAGAGGGATTAAGAGGGAACCAGCAGCAGACTCTTAAGAGATTCAGAGAGGAGGATAGACGATATACAAGGAAATTTTTATTGGTTTCCAATATCAAGAGCCGACCACTCGAATTTTTTCGAAGAACCAGAAGCACAATTCATATTCTAAGAGTAGAAGAACAGCAGAATCAAGGACCGAGAAGTCAAAAGGAGAAACAAAAAGGGATCAACCAACAAAGGCGACTTCGAGAGCTCATCCTTTAATTCTAAAATTTGTTCTTTACTTCATTTTAGATTAAATCATGTTTAAATCATTGATAAATATTTTTGAACATCGGTTATTCATTATAATTATGAACTAAGTTTACTTTTATCAAGATTACGGGATCCGTTGCTTGAACCGATGATATGATTATTGACTATGTGATTGAGTTCTTGAATTTCTTAAGTGCATGTTTTATTGTTTTTAATGCTTTCAAATATTAGCTACCTTTGAATGATTTTGTGTGCTATAATTGAGATCGAGAGAAGAAACTATAATACGATATAATAGTTTATGCCGTGGGTTTAGATTGAGATCGAGAAATAAAATCAAATACATGTGTGATAGCTATAGATTATTTAATCGAAGGCCAGTGGTTTTCATAATATTTAATGCAATATTATTTGTTAAATAAGTGAACAAGAGTTACTTGTTGCAATTCAATTAAACTGATATAGCTAAGAAGTATATTGAATAGATTAGGAGAACTCGACATCTTAACAATAGATGGAATTTCAATTAAAAATAATATTAAACTGGTATTTGCTAGTTAATCTTGTGGGAACGATAACCCTTATTTTTCTATCTATACTAAAATTTGATGTCGTACACTTGCGGATTAATTCATGCTAATTTAATAAATTGGTGCATTGATATTTATATTATTTTTGAGTTTAAAGATAAACACGATAAAGTTTTTGACGCCGTTGCCGGAGAGAGAAGATAGATTATATTTCTTGGATGCCTTGTGTATGTATGTGTGTACATGTGACAAAGAGATATAGGGAATTCGGAGGAGAGGGAGGTGGTGTTGTTTTCTTGTCCCCCAGATGCTAACATCTTTACATTGCAAATGCGAGTAAGATTTCTGTTAAGAAACTGGCTTGGACTTGAACCTAACTCAAGCCCAAAAGCTAGCTCAAGAGGAAGGATTATCCTTGTCTATATAAGGAACTCTCAAAAACTCTATTCAACCATGTTAAGAAATGGACTTGTACCTAACACAATCCCAAAAACTACCTCAAGGGGCAGTATAGTTCAAGACCATATATTAAACTCCCAGAAACTCTATCCAATCGATGTGAGACATATTTCAACAAACACCCAAACGCCCAGGAATGAACATCTGGAGCGTGGAGATATTAACGGATGGGCCCAACTATGGGCAACCCAATTATGGGCGATCCAACAAATACGGCGATCTGGACTCTGATACCATGTTAAGAAATGGACTTGAACTTAACTCAACCCCAAAAGCTAGCTCAAAGGGGGAGGGTTGTCCTTGTCTATACAAGGAACTTCCAGAAACTCTATCCAACCGATGTAGGACATATTTCAACAATTTCTTTTGGGTAAATCCCCTCCAATATTCATAAAATGAAAAATACATTTCCCCATAATTTGGGGCAAAGTATAATATGGTCAAAATAACATACAATACCAACAAGCCAACCAACTAATGCTTTATATACTAAAATCAATTTTCCTCTTGTAAATGCCCTATTGCCTAAGTGCTATGGATATGGATTTATAGTTATTATATGTTAACTTATCGCTAATCTTATAAGAGTGACATCACATCAAAGATATCGGAAGAAACAACCATGGTCAGTTTTCCAACTTGTCTTGGAACACTTATAAATCTCAGTCTACACTAGCTTGGCAGGATATGCATATATCAGCAGCTCCATACCACGGAGACATGTGCAAGGATGTTCTTCATCAATCGATCTTGACAAACATGCCTTAGAACTAATAAATAAGATGTTTAAAAAAACATTAAAAATTAGTTTTTTTTTATGTTTCAGATAACTTTTAAACAATGTTAAAATGTTTTAAAATAAAAATTATTGATTCTAGATAAAAATAAAATAAAATAGAGCTTTCGTTTCTTCAACTTCATATCCTCTTTAGAAACTTCTCTTTAACTACTACGTCGAAACATGGAACTATTCGGGCATCTATTCTAAAAATAGCTTTTAGAAAGCATACTGAACAAAACATTGGTTTTTAAAAAATTGGGCACTCTAGCATCCAAACTTATCTTACATGCAAGAGGAACTTGGTTTAATGTTTTAGGTTGGCACTGCAAATTCGATGACTTAAAAAATTGCTCCATTGAGTTCGTACTCTCTGACATTGGACTGTCCTAGTTATGTAATAACAGTGACAATAGCTTCAACTCGTCAATCTCAGCAGGTAACAAAACATAATTCCAAAAAAATAGCTCCTTCAATTCAATTTTAGAATTCAAAGAACCCCAAAAATTAAGAAAAACATTGTCAGTGCTCCTGAAATAATAAATCAACTTGGTTACTACTATTAACTGCAATTCAACATGGTATGGAGTTTTGTTTGAAACTCGGTCTTCAAGATGTTTGCATTTTCTCAGATTCTGCTCAAGCAGTAGCTGCCATCAAAGATAAAGAGGAAGACTTGGGGCTGAATGGTGTATTAACGAAAGATATTAAAGATCTTCTGGAGTAAAAAAAGTTTATTCTTTTCCATCACATGCGAAGAACCGTGAACCTTGTGGCGCATCGTCTAACAAGAGAAAATTTTATTTATTCGTTGACTGTAGAATGGTGTAATGGTAATATACCATCTTGGATGAATTGTATTGTAAACCATGATATTATGCAGTAATCTACTGGTTTGATCTTAAAAAAAAACAAATAATAATAATATTTCCAAATGAAACCATGACATAAGATCTTGCGTCCTAAAAAATCCAAAATGACAAAATATTAGGATATCACCACTTGCACAACTCAACTTTAAGGTATCCAAACGTAGAAGAATAGGCTCAGACGTGATGCTCTAGCATATCCACCCTGCTGTTTGAAATCCGCTGATATGAACCAGTGATGTTATGATTCTTAGCTTTGTTGAAAGCTTAAGAGATCTCCTAGAGAGAGTCAAACAATAATGACAAGGATGGTGCCTATCAAACTTAACTAAAAATCCAAAAATGACTAATCTCATCCAGTTCAGTAAATTAAGACTAATTTATTTCACCTCACCGTCAGTTTTATAACTTTAGGGGCAAATGTTGGCCAAGCTGGAGCAACAATGGGACAAACAGAAGCAATAGGGGGCTAAGTAAAGACTGTTGTGGCCAACATAGAGGCCATAGGAAGCCACATTAGTTCCACCATAACACGAAGAGGGCCCAACTAAGGACTGAAATGAAACCCCTTAGTGCCAGACTGGCACTGCTGGGGTCCAAAGTGAATATATTGATCAAGCAGGAGTTAATGAGTGTTGTAAACCAAAACCAAGCTGATAATTGATAACTATTGAATCAAATATATGGTAACCATTTGACGTAAGGTAGGAGCATTAAGATCAATGTAACATAATCGCTACCAGAAAAGTTATCTAAAACAATTTGCAAAACATGTCAATATATGGTGACAAATAAATTACAATGTATCCCTTTCTACTTTTTCCCCAGTCCACATCTGCCACTTGTGTATTCATACAACATTGTTTGATTAATATTTTCTTTTAACATATGCACGTGATAGGATTGGAGGACCAGCTCATGTGCCATAAGTAGCTTACATCGACTCCCCATTTTCCCTCTACCTTACCATATATTCCCCCCATTACAATTATTAGCTAATTAATTATAGACTCAAGGAACACTTATCAAGAAAACACAGTGAAGACTGAAATCATCAAATCTCCTATGCTTCACTGCTTAAGATCAGGAAGGCACCTTCAAGAACAAAAAGTGATCCATAATTTTTCTTACAGTAAATTAGGAACTATATTCTAAGCAAAATGTAACCACATGATAATTTATATTTCTAAATGCTGTTGTTAGTATACCATTTTTATCGCCTTCATAACAATAAGCTAATTAGAATGGCTTTTGTTGGGTATTGACACACCTTTAACACCCTCTAACCCATTAATTTCAACAATACCTGAAAGTTATTTAAGATATGTTCCAATCAACAATCATGGAAGATTTGAGAGCATCTCATATCATGATCCACAAAAGTTCCCACAATAAAAATCACAATCACAAATGGCTTCAGATAAGCTCCATTCGTAGTCAAGCATATATTTATAAAAACAAACGTAAGAATGATATGTTGAATCAACTCAAATGTTGATTCTATGTGAGTACCTTCTCTGCTAGAATGCGATCACCCACATCAAACGTCGGGCACATAGAAGTTGAGGGAATTGACCTCGGCTCCGCCAAAGTTGATTTGAATAAAATGCGAATGCTAAAAGTAGTGAAAGCAGCCTTGGCCTCGTCTGAGCTGAAGCAAAGATCCATCATTTTCAGCAGCCAAGCATTACTTCGAATACTATGCGGTAAAGCCTTCGCACTGCTAGCACCAGCACTCCTGGCCGCCTCCGAACAATTCCTACTACCAGCAACACTCCTACTTTGAACTGTGCCTTTACTGAGGTTCCTACATTGGGTTCCACCCCTATCAACGTACCCGACTGCAGGCTCGTTACAGGGCAACCACTTAGAACCATGCAAGAATGGGATAATCCACGGTGCTTTCAGTGGCGAAATACCCAAGCCACCCGCGTTTGAAGAAGCCCACGATGACTCTTTCACCAAAGAAATTAGTCCCGACACGACATGTGAACGCGAGCCTCCGCCAAGCATTTCCCCCACCCGCTTCGAATAGATCGAAGACGACGCCAGATTCATAGAACTAGGGTTCAGTTTCGAGCGTCGGATATCTGCGTACCTGGAATCGGGATTGGGAGACGGAGAATACTGGAACATATGAGGCAACACGGCGCATTCGTAGAGGAATCGAGAGACGGCGCATTCGTGGAGGAATCGAGAGACGGCGCATTTTCCTGAGGCGGCGGGGGAAGAAGTGAGGTTTGAGGCGATGTAGCCGGAATAGCAGACCGTGAATTTGATTGCCATTCGCGCAGTCTGAGAGGAAGGGTTTGGTTTGGTCTCCGATGAGATTAAGGAAAAACTGATTCAGAAAGTGTGAATCGGGAGTTATATCGGGAAGACTGAAAAGATGTAGCCGCCGATACGGCGAATGGCCGGCGGCGGTCGGGCGGAGCTTCTCCGGGATAAAGGGGTGACCAACTGGTAAAAAGAATTATTCCGCGGGGGTTTTAAACAAAGTTTAGTGTCTTTGGACTTTGAGGCAGCAAACGAACCGAATCCAACCGAATAATGATAAATTTTAAGGCTCGAATTCAGCTCGATAAGAGTATATTCGAGTTCGAGCTCGATTCGAAGCTCGATAATTTCAAATATTTAAGCTCGAGCTCGGCTCAAAATGAAGTTCGAATTCGGCTCGAAACCTTTGAACTTATTCTTGAACTATGCTCGGATATTATGGTTCGAAAAGCTCGAAATGTTCGAAAAGGTTCGAAATGTATATATATTTATTACATAATTATATTAATTAAATATTAAGGCTCGCGAACTATTCGATAACTATCGAACAGAATAATTTTGGGTCGAGCTCGGCTGGAAAAAAAGTTCGAACAGGTTTGAATTCGGCTCGAGTTCGATAAGTTGGAATACGAATCAAATATTTATCGAGCGGACTCGTAAATCTCACGAATCGGCTCGGTTCGTTTGCACCCCTAGATAGGACCAGTGATGGATTGATAATTCCGTCGATAACGAAGGGATAGTTAAAATATTAAATTATAAAGTGTGTTGTTTGGTGTGAATGTTAAAGTCAGATAAATAATATGTATCATTGTTTGTTAATAATGATAAACTATTGGATAGATATTATTAATTGTACAATTACCAAGAATGCCCTCAACTAACGCACACAACCTTTTACTTACAAATTTTTTGGTCTTAACTGGCAACAACCACTTCTTTTCATTTGTGATTTGTTCCTCAACCTTTGAGGCATTACGTTCATCATAGATCAAGAAAGTCGATCTCTACAAGGTTTTTCATACGGTAAATCCATTTTGTTCTATATTGGTTGCGTTTCTTTTATATTTTATTATCGATCAAATTTCATGCAAGCTGGGTTATATTCTTCACACTTCTTCGAGATCTGAATTTATACAGATGTAAACGATGGTAAGTTTAGTATTTGACGTAATTGAGTGTTGATTAAATGTTGTGTCATGCGTTTTCGGTGGGATTGTTTGATTGACATTCATTTAGCTTCCCAGTTTTTTGTGACCTAATCTCCAATATATAAGTTTGAGGTGTTTTGCAGATATTAATGTATTTACTTGTGATAATCCAAAAATTGTGGTAACAGTGAAATAATCTATATCCTATTGCATGCCACCATTTCAACGGCTCCATTTAACAAAGCAATGATATCTTCAGTAATGTTCCTTGAAGACATATAAACCCCTTCTCTCGAAGCACACCCAATTTTTTAACATTCATGTGTTTTTACTTCGATTTTATACCATTCTTTTACGGAGCAAGTGATTTGTTTTGCGATTTTTCAGATTCGAGTACACAGAAGTCGTGTTTTGATCTAATATGGTGCTGTTTTCAATTCCCATATACAACCAATTTCCTCTGAAATTTAGTTTGCGTACCCAATTTAAATTTGCCCTTGTTTTTACATCTATGCCAGGGCAAAACTTATGTAGTTTTCAAGGGACGAAACCCGAGAATATACAGTACTTGGGAGGAAACAGAAGATGAAGTTATCAGATTCAAGGGCGCGGTGCACAACTCTTATCGTACTAGAGATGAAGCAGTGCAGGCTTATACTTAGTACATGGAGAAGCGCCACTCAACACAAGCCCCTTGTACACCAAAAAATGAGGGATCTGGTTCAATGACTTCTTCAAATTCAGATCAACCCAGTGAATCTTTCACCTTGAGCCAACTTATAGATGCACAGATACAATTGGCACATGAGCAACGACAACACGCCTTAATGGTTGCAGAGATATGTGAGGGAATAGAGAAAAAGTTGTGGTCTTTTAGCTTGAAAGATGATGCTAAGTAATCTATGCTATTCAAATGTTGTAGCTGCTTGGCACTAAAAACCTTGTGTTTTGTGTATGATTTCCAGAAACAAATTGGGTAGTATTCTTTTGTTATCTCCTGTTAACAAACTTTTGTATGTGGTCGAGCTTTTCTTGCACTATGAATTTCAGAAAATAAATGTATCTCGCATGCTCGAAATAATCGCAAGTGCACGATGCAAATTATAATATAATATGTGAATATGAGTATCGTCCACAGAGACTAGTTGCACAATTTCTACCTAAATACTAATCCTTACTTCACTTTTACGAAAAGTGAGATTTGTTTTTATTAACTACTTAATGGCAAGAAAATAAATAAATGCAAGAATAAATAAGAATCAAGAATTAAATCAATCTTAGTAAATTAAATTCAAATAGTGGAGAAAATGTTGAGATTTTCGGTTCACCTTCCCCTAATCGACTCTGAAAATTACTTCCAACAACCAACTCACGTTTTTGACAGGATTCCCTAATTCATTAACATACTCTTTCAAGTTATGATAAACTAATTCAATGATATGAAATAATTAAATGTCTTCAATTATTTATCATAGATGATTTTATTCACGATTCGTGGAATCCTTTAGCTTTCGACCTACTGAACTATCACTATCAACATGTACCCAATTTATATGTCTTTGTAAATTGTAGATCCATGAATCATTCTATTTGTTCCTATCATGAAGTTTTCTTTCGAAATAAAACATGATATAAAATATTGAGGGAGTTAGCTACGCTCCAACAATGTAAAACAAATCAATAGCATAATTAAACATTTATCAGAAGACAAAAATCAATATTCATGAGTCGAAAACCGGGGTCTGATCCCCTAAATCCCAACAAAAGAGGTTTAGCTACACATAGAACTCATAACTAACATCAAAGTATTTAATTCAAATCGCGAAATAAAAGAAAAGAAGTTTTAAACAAGAGAAGAATTGCTTCAAAATCTCTCTCCGCTTCGTCTCTCTTGTTCGTGATGTTGCAGCCACCAAGAAATGTGTCAAAGATCCTTTTCTAACCTAAAAATCGATCCTTATATATCTCCAAGAGTCCATGAATGTCAACTTTCCTTCTAGCTTAATCGACCAAAATTTTCTTTTTTTGATTCCGCGACTCGCGCCTAGGCACAGAAAATTCACGCCATGGCGTGAAAAGCTCTTTCTCGATTCTCAACTTTTTCCCAGTTCACGCCTAGGCGCAAGAAACATCACGCCTAGGCGTGAAAAACTCTGCTTTCACTTCTTCAAAATCCTCGGTTCACGCCATGGCGCAGGAAAAATCACGACATGGCGTGAAAAGTTCTGGTTTCCACTAACAAATTTCGCCATTGCACGCCTAGGCGTGAAAAACACTGCCTCCAGATTTCTCATTAGCACTTCCCGAGCTCGTTTTCCGTCTTTTTCCTACAAAAATTATTAAATGCATGAGTAGATATTATAATACTCAAAAACTCAAATTTTAGACGGAAACACGGAAAAAATCACAAATAACATGCTCAATGGAACCCAAAATAATCTAACTTAGCATGCATTTTTTTTATATGTATGCAAGAGATTCTTGTAGAAAAATGTACCTGTGTTAGTTAATTTAAATTTTTTGTTAGTTGTATGATATTGATTTAAGTTAAGTTTAATTTCCATAAACCATGTTACTTACCAATTTAGAGATTCAACTCTCATCTCATGTTTAAATTCTGCAACTTGAAACCAGTTTATTTATTTTCACCATAATTAATAGTTTATGCATTAGTTTTCTGCAACTTAATAACTGATTAATTTACCTAGATCATATTAATTAATTTTTGAATATATATGAGTACTTATCATTGTCATACATTGTGTTCCTGATTCATTACAAAATAAAGTGAAGTTTTGTTCCTGATTCAGTGCAAAAGAAAGTGAAGTTGGTGATTGTCCCTGCTCATTATGAGATTGTTGCCCCTGTAATAGTTGATGTCAACTTGGACTCATTATGACATGAATTAAACATGACAAGAGTTGTGAGATTTCACCATGCACAATATTTTTTTGAAATGAAGGAAGATTTGATGCACAACCACCAACTTGTGCAAAATTGTGAGACCTCGGTTCTAAACAACTAATCTTGGATTAAACAACAATTAAGCATACAAGATCCAAAATTAAAAACAATAATTTTTTTTTTTTGGAAATAGTGCCTCGCTCGATCGGTAGAATTCAACCGATCGAGCAAGCCCAAAAATGCCAACTTTCTGTCCGGGATTAAAACCCAGCACCGCTCGATTGGTCAAAAACCACCGATCGAGCGGGCACCCTGAAACAAGAACAGAAACATGACAATATGTCACCCGCTCGATCGGTTAAATCTTGCCGATCGAGCGGTGACAGAACAGAGATAAAAAAAACAGCAGAAATCATGACAACGCTCAATTTCATTACATTCAATGCATAACAAGGTACATATTACATTCAAAGACGACATTCAATCCATAATATTTGAATAATAGAAGCTACAAACAACAACAATTCGAGTTCTAACATGCTTCAAATCATAAACTAGATTGACATGCTAATTCAACTTCTAAACCAAGTCTCACTTCTATCCCTTGACCTCAAAGCTAACCAAGTCTTCTCTGACTTGATCCTGCCCCACCTGTTGCCAAGTACACATACAAAACAAAGCAACAACCGGATAACTCCGGTGAGAATGATATTCTCAGTAAAAGCAACATAACATGCAATACAAATAATATATAAATAGCATGATATAAAGACAACATATTCAATGCTAATATGAATGAAATGCAGGTCTTTAAAAACAGGGATATCAATTCTGATAATCAAGGAATTGTTGCTCTGCTTTTGGGATCCCGAGGATGAGATCACGTAAACAACTCACCGACTCTCTCGATCGAGGTGGTGCCACGTATCTCCATCCTAAAGACTTTGGTGCAATGACCGGCTATTTCGGTATGAATAAAATTCTACTGGCAAGCGAACCAGGTCAAATTATAATAAAGTAGACAACGGTCCAGATGTCGAACCCACAGGGACTGTAAAAATATGATTACCAAAATATATTTATTTCTACTTAATCTAGGCTAATTAAAAAGAGCAATTTCAGGTTTTTAAACTAATAACTAAAATTGCAATAAAACTCAAATTAATTAAAATAAAGCTGGAATATTTCGGATTACTTAAAATTTGGAAAAAACTTCGATCAAGGACACACGTAGGTACCAGACAATTCACACAACAAGCAATCTATCTAAGATATCAGACTTAATTATAATTTACGGGAATTTTCCTAAATTGTTCGAAAGACTATTTCTAGAACAATCAAACCTATTCAAATTTGACGGATTAATATTTCATAATTCTAATCAAATCCAAATGCATAAACACTGTGAAAATTCAATAAACACCTAAACCGCATAATGAAACCGAATTCTATTTCTAGTCAGTTTTACACTATGTTGAAAACCAAAGTGATCGAATTCGAAACCTCCTCTGTACAAATTGGAATCGATTAACAAGCAAACAAATAACTGGCCAAGAAATTTGTAAGGCAAAGATAAATCTGATAATCAATAAACTCAATTAAGTCTGAAAATCTCAAATAAATAAATCAAGTTTTTACATAAACTGTCTGGCCCAATCACGTGGCCTTGATCGAAATAAAGAAACTACTCACTAATAAACATAATTCAATAATCCAAAATTAAAAACATAAAATAAAAATACTAGAATAGCAGAAAATCTGAAGAACTCCCTCCTAGCCGCCGCCTGTGCTCCCAAAAGATCCCAAAAGTCCGGAAAAAGAGCATAAAAATTCTATTTATAGGGCCGCGCCAATTGGAATCCAATTCAAACTAAAAATCTCGAAACTTAGGTCATGCGGACACGCGCGCGCGCGCCTAGGACGTCTCGCGCGCGCTTAGTGTTAAAAAACAGCGAATTCTCAATCAACTCGCGCGCGCGCGCGAAGGAGCTCGCGCGCGCAGCTTCCCTGTAAGCTCTCTGGTCATCCCTTCTGCGCACGCGCGAGAAAGAGGCTCGCGCGCGCGCGGCTTTAACGCACAGAAATCCCAAATTTTGATTAATTTCCTACAAAATTCAACCAGGTGAGTCTAATGCAAACACATAACATAAAACGCTAATAAAACTAACGAAAAATAACTTAAATGCATGCAAAATAAACACAAAATGCTATAAAATAATGCATACTAACTGCACTTATCAACACCCCCATACTTAACTCTTGCTCGCCCTCGAGTAAGACATGCAAAAACAAAATGCAAACAAAAACATAAGTAAGGACAAGTCATGAATGTGCATAACCTCTGAGAAGTTCAATTACCAACAAAAATCACAGACATGCTCTCAACTTTTCATAATACACTTTCAGTTTTACGTAAACGTGTGTGTGTGAAATGTCATTCCAGTTTCATACAACTTAGACCGAATTCGTCTCAAATCTGCTTAGCAACCTATGACAAATCAGTGCAAGTTTCACTTTTCAAGTGTCCATTCATTCCAACGATCTCTAGACATACCCACCTCCCTTGAGATAATGAATTACACACCTCCGGATTTTGCACCCGGTATTGCATTAGCCCCAATAATTACCCGCTGACTTAGCTACAACTGGATAGGATATGAAAAATCATTCTATTTTTTCTTTCTAATCCCCTCATCTATAGCCCGGATGGAGCATCAATCCCATTTAACCCGCATACTTAGCCTTAAATTTAATATTTTATAGGATTTTAATCCTTTCAAGGCCCGGATGGAATTGTATAAAACTCTTTTTTTTTTCTCTAGGTGCGCCCAAGATCATAAGTGTAAACTAGAGCCTTATCAAAATTCATAGTACACAATCAAGATTCACAAACCACCTATTGCCGTGCAATGGTCAAACAGACAAAAACTTCATCAAATCTTTTGTTACAGTCCACTGGTCTAACATTAGTGCTTAAAAATATTCACGGTTCAACCTACAGTTTCTCATGTCAAGCCAAGAGCAAAATTTTTCAAATTTTTTTTTTTCAACATAACTTCATCATCATTGGCTATCATGACTCATCCTACTCATGCAATGCAAACAACAACAAAAACACACTATATGCAAACAAAAACGAAACACGACAAATGCAATAAATTAGTCTACCCCCCATACTTATTCAAAGCATTGCCCTCAATGCTTCAGAACAATGAACAGAATGCAAACAAACACACAATGTAATGAAAAACAAAAATAACACTCCCCTGGTTCTCGATGCATTCTCTTCCTTCTTGACAGTATCCTCTGGGACGGTATCAGTAGTCTAGATTATCGGCGGGCACGACCAACTGGCATGGGAAAGAAACAATCAAATAAAAACAAAAATAAAAACCAAAAACATAATAAAAAAAAACAAAAACACTGGGTTGCCTCCCAATCAGTGCTAAATTTATAGTCTATAGCCCGACTATACTCCTCTTTGAGTGGTGAAATTCAAGGTGGTTTATCCACCGTCTGTGAAAAACTCGAATCAGTCCTGCACTTGCATGCTACATCATTAAAGAACTTGTGCAAGGGATTAATTCCTGTAGACAACTGCACCTGCAGACATGCACCAACATCATGCATCTCATCAACCAAACGAATAACAGAACAAGATTTCAAAATTGGGCTCTCAGTAGCCGACTTAGACATAGTAAAAACTACTTGTTCATCGTTCAATCTCAGAACCAACTCTCCCTTCTCAACATCAACTAGGGCTCTACTAGCAGCAAGAAAAGGACGCCCTAAAATCAGTGGAACCTCACAGTCCTCATCCATGTCAAGAATAACAAAATCTACAGGGTATATAAAGTGTTCTATCTTGACTAGAATATTTTCCACTACTCCTCTTGGATATTTAATAGAACCATCAGCAAATTTAAGAGAGATAGCAGCAGGTTCTATATTTTCAACTCCTAATTTTCGAGCAATAGAATAAGGCATTAAATTAATGCTCGACCCAAGATCACACAACACATTCTCAAAAGACAAACTTCCAATATGACATGGTATAGAAAAACTCCCTGGATCCTGAGATTTTATTGGAAGCTTCTTTTGCAACACCGCCGAGCACTCTTCCTTCATTGTGACTTGCGTAAGATCATTCAGCTTCTTTTTATTTTTCAGCAAGTCTTTCAGAAACTTTGCATATCTCGACATCTGAGCTAAAGCATCTGCAAAAGGTATGTTAATATGCAGTTTCTTGAAAATTTCAAGAAACTTCTTAAATTGAGAATCAAATAATAGTTGCTTAGCTCTAAGAGGGAAAGGTAAAGTAGATAAATCAACATTTTTATTAACTTCAAATTTTGAAGTCTTACTTTTCTTACCTGTCGTGGAGGATTTTTCTGTACGCACCTCCTCTTTTTCTTCATCAATTTTCGGCCCTTCCACAGCCTTCTCGTCTTCCGGTTGCTTCTCAGACTGTTCAGATTGTGATCTCGTCACTACCATAATTGCATTCACGCTTTTGGGATTGAGCTCAGTGTTGCTCGGTGGAGATCCAGTAGGACGATTTGACAATTGGGAAGCAACTTGACCCATCTGACTTTCCAACCTCTGCATCATAGCTTCTTGATTTTGTAAACGAGCCTCAGTACCCGTCACATATTTCATCATTATTTTCTCGAAGCTCGGCTTCTTCTCCTCTTGCTTGGACTGCCAGTTCTGATTATAATTATTGTTGTAGGAGTTGTACGGCTGCCGTCCTTGATTTCCCATAAAATTTACAGCATCAACTTCAAACAACTGCTGATCCTCTTTCAGATTCCCTTGTGTTGGCGCTGTTTTCATGAGTGCCACTTGATGTGTTAGAGAGTCGATCTTAGCGTTCAGGGCCATCAAAGCATCGATCTCTAGAATTCCACCCTTCTTTTCCTTCTTTACATCCGGCCACCCAATATTACTCTCTGCCATGTTGCCAATGATCTCCCAAGCTTCAGCTGGCGTCTTCCTGAATAAGCATCCATTGGCGGCAGCATCCAGCATAGATCGAACCGACTAATCGGCTCCGTTGTAGAACGTCTAGGTCTGCTGGCTTTGAGTAAGATTATGCTGAGGGCATGTCCTCAACATCTTTTTGAACCTGGTCCACGCCGCATGTAGAGATTCTCCCTCCTTTTGCTTGAAAGATATAATATCAGAGAATAACTTAGCCATCTTTGTAGGAGGGAAGTATTTCTTTAGGAATTCTTGGACAAGACCCGTCCAAGTAGTAATACAACCAGTCGGCAGGTCATCAAGCCACTCCAAGGCTTCGCACTGTAGAGAGAATGGGAATAACCGCAGTCTCACTGCATCAGAGGTTACCCCATTAAACTTGAATGTGTCACAAATCGACAAGAATCTCTCCAGATGAGCGTAAGGATCCTCAGTAGAAGTGCCTCCAAATCGTGCTTGAAGTTGGATCATCTGAATAGTTGAGGGTTTAAGCTCAAAGCTGTTCGCCTCAACAGCGGGGCGAACGATGCTGGATCCATAACCTTCAACCGGAGGCCTAATAAGATCCCAAACAGTGCGGTTGTCAACTTCTTCTGCCATTTCTTCCTCAGACTCAGAATCAAGCTCCAAATTAAGATCTTTCCTAGCTCTCCGAATCCTACTAAGCGTGCGTTCTATCTCCAAATCGAGTGGTAGGAGATTTTTGAATAGTCGAGATCGATGCATGCACTAGCAGATGAGTACCTGACAAACACAAATAAAATAAAAAAAAATTCAGAAAGCAGATAAATAAAAAAAACAGTCTAATCTCAAGAGAAATAAAAATTTTGATATCAAACAGTCCCCGGCAACGGCGCCAAAAACTTGACCGGCTATTTCGATATGAATAAAATTCTACTGGAAAGCGAACCAGGTCAAATTATAATAAAGTGGACAACGGTCCAGATGTCGAACCCACAGGGACTGTAAAAATATGATTACCAAAATATATTTATTTCTACTTAATCTAGGCTAATTAAAAAGAGCGATTTCAGGTTTTTAAACTAATAACTAAAATTGCAATAAAACTCAAATTAATTAAAATAAAGCTGGAATATTTCGGATTACTTAAAATTTGGGAAAAACTTCGATCAAGGACACACGTAGGTACCAGAAAATTCACACAACAAGCAATCTATCTAAGATATCAGACTTAATTATAATTTACGGGAATTTTCATAAATTGTTCGAAAGACTATTTCTAGAACAATCAAACCTATTCAAATTTGACGGATTAATATTTCATAATTCTAATCAAATCCAAATGCATAAACACTGTGAAAATTCAGTAAACACCTAAACCGCATAATGAAACCGAATTCTATTTCTAGTCAGTTTTACACTATGTTGAAAACCAAAGTGATCGAATTCGAAACCTTCTCTGTACAAATTGGAATCGATTAACAAGCAAACAAATAACTGGCCAAGAAATTTGTAAGGCAAAGATAAATCTGATAATCAATAAACTCAATTAAGTCTGAAAATCTCAAATAAATAAATCAAGTTTTTACATAAACTGTCTGGCCCAATCACGTGGCCTTGATCGAAATAAAGAAACTACTCACTAATAAACATAATTCAATAATCCAAAATTAAAAACATAAAATAAAAATACTAGAATAGCAGAAAATCTGAAGAACTTCCTCCTAGCCGCCGCCTGTGCTCCCAAAAGATCCCAAAAGTCCGGAAAAAGAGCATAAAAATTCTATTTATAGGGCCGCGCCAATTGGAATCCAATTCAAACTAAAAATCTCGAAACTTAGGTCATGCGGACACGCGCGCGCGCGCCTAGGACGTCTCGCGCGCGCTTAGTGTTAAAAAACAGCGAATTCTCAATCAACTCGCGCGCGCGCGGCTTCCCTGTAATCTCTCTGGTCATCCCTTCTGCGCACGCGCGAGAAAGAGGCTTGCGCGCGCGCGGCTTTAACTCACAGAAATCCCAAATTTTGATTAATTTCCTACAAAATTCAACCAGGTGAGTCTAATGCAAACACATAACATAAAACACTAATAAAACTAACGAAAAATAACTTAAATGCATGCAAACTAAACACAAAATGCTATAAAATAATGCATACTAACTGCACTTATCATGCAACTATAAGGAGTATGTTGACACTAGGCGAACCTCTACGCCTATGCCACTCGCTTAAAGCCCCCCAAAACGTCTAACATAAAAGGGCCGTTCTGCCCGCTGAAATCAAGGATTTTGGTTCAAGATGAATGCATAAAAAAACCGAAATGCATTAAACCATAATTCAATAATAACAAGAGTTCAAACACAAAATACAAGTTTCCCATTCTAGAATAGTATTGATGCAAGTATGTGATTTAAGAGAAACTCAAGAACCAACTGTCTTGAGTGTGCTATCCCGCTAAAACGATGTCTGCTTGTACCTTTCGATACGGATAGCTCCAACTTCTGGATAAGCTACAATAAAAGGTTATATCAGAAATTATACAACCTAACAACAACAACGGCTCAAGTTATACTCTTTACCGTTCTTCGTCCAACTCTTAGACGATCGATAGCTGCTAACTCTGGGCTCGAAAACTTCAAACGAATCTGTACATAGGCAAAAGATGATCAACAACGATGAACAAACCCATTTGACAAATTTCTACGATTCAAACGTTTCAAAATCTCAAAACTCAAACCGGCGGCATCACGACTATAAATTGATTAAACCGTAAATGCAGACAGCAGTACAACAATGAAAATAACTCAAAACAATGCTAAATCAACAATAACAATCTGATTCCAACAAATCTCAAAATATCCATTTTCGAATTATGCTTCCGAAAATCATAACAATTCCTAACGACACTCTATTTCAAAACCGACTGAGAATATACGATCAGAACTCTGCCAAGAACAACATAACCAAAACTCAATCGATTCTAACAACATCCAAAAATAGAAGTCTAGCTTATCGAAGAAAAACTTACGATAGAACAAAGCTGTCGCTGCAGTGATCGTTAATCTGCCTTCAGAAATAAATTCTAATGGATGGATCGAGCTCGGGGTGGAATCTGAAAGTTTGGAAAAGCTTGGAGGCGCTTCAATGGAGGGAGGCGAGCAAAAGGGAAGAAGATGGAGTGAGAGACCAAGTCAACCCAAGCTAGATAATATATTAAACTCCAATTTTGCACTTTAGTCCTTGAAAAATCCAAAATTTTTAAAATAGACCCTGATCAAAATCAAGTCAGCTCTTGAACTCTGTAATCTCCGATTAACTCAATTAAACTCAATTAAGATAAAATTGGGGCGTTACAATTCTCCCCCTCTAAGAAGAGATTTCGTCTTCGAAATCAAATATTGTTCAATCTCAAAAGCTAAGGGATAAAACCCAAGACTGCAAGAGAATTCATCTCTCAGAAAATTGCAGAAAACGTTGTCTCAAATCGGACTCTATTTCCCAAATCTCTTTTTCAAAACCGTAACGGCTCAACTGAACTAGCAAAACAGAATCGGTTTGTTTTGGAGCTGCTCCTCTGTTCGATCATACTCTGAATGAGTCGTCTCAGGCAATTCGATAACTCGTCAAATTCTGATCTCAACAATTACAAAACAAAAGAACATCTGGTTGGGTAATTTAGCAACACGGATTTGGCGATGATCCGCAACGAAAGACGAAAATCACCTCGTGAAAAACTGAAAGAGACGGAACAAAACAAGTCTGTAGGCATAAACGCCTATCATCTCCAGACTCTAGTGAGATTAAATCAATCTCAGAGACGATTTCTCTCACTTCGCATATCTGACAATTCTTCTGAAAGTAGAATCTTCAGAAAAATTCAATCTTTTTGATCCAAATACGAAAGTCTGCCTCTAACATTTGTATACTTCAACTGTCTAGTCTAAGCCGTCTTCGTTCATGCCAGACAATCATCATCTGCTCAAAAAACTCAAAACAAATCTGGTCCCAAATCAGGTGACTCAGAAAAGGATCATCCCAAAACAAAGATGTTTTCAATTCTGCTCGTACAACTCATCAAAATATGCCATCCAGATAATCATCTGATAGCTGACGCTGTACAAAACTCCATAGGAGTTTGGAACACTCGTCAGCTAGTGCAGGATCAGGCACCAAACTCCAGATCTTCTCCTCTCGGAGTCAGGGAGTTTCATATTTTCCTCTAATACGAACCATGGACCTTCAGGCTAGGTACCATGAATTATCAAGTCTGGCAATAATTGAGCTAAAGAGATGGCATGGACCGCTCACCTTCAACTAGTCGAAATCAAGCTATACAAATTTTGGGTCGGCCTAGCACTACAGCTCGGCAAAGCCTCTAATACAAAACGTCTGTTCTGACTGTTCGTCGTTCTGAGGATAACAATATTACTCAGCTGCAATTGAATAACAAAAGCCTCTTCGAAGAATATACCAAGGAAAGGGTATATCAAAGATCTCTGTCTGAAACGCCCAAATTCGGCAATCAAAAAATCTGATAAAAGTTTTGACAGAATATCTAACATTTGATCAAGTCTGAGAATCATTCTGTATGGAATACAGAAGCAGCTTTCACCAATCGGTCAGTCTTAAACAGATAGTACCTCAAACTCAGACTGCTCAAAGAAGTTTCCTGACGAATCCATCAGAAACATGATCTAAATCCCATTTTGAACCAGAATAAACTGTACTACAGACCATTGGGTTGTAGTTTCTCTGCTTTCAACTGCAGACAATTCACAATATCGGAATTCATACCTCAACATCGTTCTTTAACTGCTTCTAACAGAACTGACTCTGATCATCGTAAATCTTTTGATCATCTGAAAGAATACTGAAACACTACAATGTGAAAAAATCCAGATATGATGTATCTAAATCAGAGACATCTGGCACAATAGTATGCTCAATCTCAAAATAGAGTATCAAAACCAACCTGAATCTCAGGCAGGTTTAGTTCTGAATTTTCTTAATCAAACTCTAAAAATTTGAATAAAATCTCTAAACGATCTTGATCTTTTCAAACAATTCTGGTTCGGATCGAAAGCAAAATGGCTGATAGAACTCCTATCTGCTTCAATTTCTAAACCAAAAGTGTCGTATTCATCTATAACGGCTCAGAGTATCCGCTGCTGCATACAATCTCTCCGGTTAAAGAAAAAGATTTTCCAATCGGCTATTCCTTAGTACCTCTAATAATCTTATCTTTCTCATACTCAGTCTGCACGATGAAACCAGTACTACAACTTCTAAAATCAAGAAGATTACGGGAATCTCCGCATAAGAAGAAAAAGATAAAAGCCATATCTTCTAATCAATAAGATCGCTGCGAGCTCAATATCCAGAAATGGACATTGAGTCACTTGCGTCTTCAGCTGTCTCAATGCTCGAGCAACAAGTGACTCTTCTGAACACGAAAATACCTCAAATCTCAATAAGAAGAATTCAATGTACTGCAATATCATCAGTACAGAAAGGAATAAATAATACCGAAGTGCTGATCAATCTCTTCTTCAATCAATAAAAATTGGTCTCATAAAATTATGTCCAGACAGAAGAACATATTCTGCTAAGTAATCGGCTTCACAATCGCTAAGAATTCCTCGAAGGGTTGGCGATAGAACTTGCTAAACCAAGAATCTTCAAATTCTAGGTAAGGACGTCGCTCTAGATCAATTCATATCGGCTCCGGTCTTGAGGTGATCACCTGACGTTCCACCTCAGAATAATATGGTTGAGGAAAGACAACTTGATCCTATCAGAATTCAGCCGTCGATAGAATAACATATAACTGTTCGGCGCGCAATTCTGCAAGATGATTCTCGAATGCTCTACATGATCAGTACAACTCTCGATCCGAATGGATAAGAAATCATCGATAAGATTAGTCACAAATTTCGTCCAATTATCTCTGAAGATCCAGCTCCTAAAATTCATACGCACTGCAGGACCGTCTGCCAAAACAACTGCAATACAAAGTTCAAGAGACATACCTCGTTCTGAGTTCTATCTTAGGAAGATGATACTCTAATTTCAATTCTGGCCGAAGTCAATCTAACGAATCAAAATCAAAACCGGAAGCTCATCCTGCTATATCATCGTCTGCAAATTCTATAACCACTGGTGTATCAACCAGATCGGGTTAAAATTTTAGGACATCCTCTGCCAACATAAAGAATTCTTCCGCGCATTTCTGTAATAAACGGTCATTCTACAGAACAATATCAAAAGAATCTACGAATCAAGAATTCTTACCGGAGGGTTTCCACGCGTCTAACGAATCAGATCTGAAATCTGGAGACTTTCAGAAAATAATCCTCGGTTGCCCTGTACTTGGTTAAACAACTCAACGGATAATAACTCATAATCCGATAACCTAAGTACCAGCTGCCCAGTTAAATATTATTCTCAATCAAAACAAGAGTTGCGACTAAAGTAAACAAAAAGCTTGAAAAAAAATGGAATGCATTAACTAGATTCCTCAAGAAAAGGTAGGGAAAGCAACAATATCTAACATTAACAGGCAGAAACCAAAAATTCGAATGATTACCTGTCTTATCATCTCCAGGTGCAGCCCGAGTCTGCGTATCCTCATTAAGAGCAAATACTAAAGTCTGTTGCATCGGAGGTTGATTCATATTCGGATAACCTCCTAGTTGATTCTGCTGCGGCGGCTGAAAGGAATGAACCACAGTAGTTTGCTGCCCCTGTTGAACCATCGGTCGAAAAGAACGCCTGGACCGAGATCCAACGGTATCCCGCAGAGAACATCTCCTCGCGTAGTGTCCGGTCTAAGGCAGATATTGCAACTACCATAAATTCCTAGACAGTGCTCGCTGAGGTGTCGACCTCCACAATTGCTGCAAGATAAACCGGAAGATCCAGAACTCTGTCCTGAACCAAACTGTTGGGATCCGCTGGAGCTATAAGAACTGCTCCCAGACTTCTTGAATTGTTTCCCTCTTGGTTGCAATTGATTCCTCGTATTACTTCCTCTATAACCAGTCGATTGTTGGAACGGAATCTGCCGAAGAAATTCTGCTTTAAATAAACTCCAAGAAACAATCATAACTTGATTCTCCAAGGCTTTCTTCCTTGAATTCCACCAACCTTTGGCAATCCCCTGTAGTTGGTACACTACTAAACTAATTCGACGCTCATCGGTGTAATCAAGAGAATCAAACAACTGATCGATTTCTTCTATCAAATTCTCGCACCCCACATCATTCTCATTACTCTTCAGAGTTGGTGGGTTGAACGACTGAAACCTCAACAAGAGTGCTTCCATCGGAGTTGGAGTGATATCCATTCTTTCAGTCTCAGAACAAAGTTGTTCGATCGGGGTTGCTACTGAATGTTTCCTGATAAAAAAAATTCATCGAGGAAACATATCTCAAATTCAAGAGAATTAGGACACAAATATCTCAATTCAACAATCTCGTGTCGTTGATCTCTGTTCAAAAAATCTCATTCCCTATCAGGAATAATTAAATCCGCAATTCTAGTATATATTATGCTTTAATATTTAAATCACATAATCATGTAATTCAAATAATTTTCAATTAATAAAGCATGCTCGCATGGAATTAAATAAACAAAAGATAACTCAACCACATGCAAGGAGCCAATACATGCGGACTCGAACTACCCCGCTCACTCTAGTTCAACCAAGAATTTATCTCTCTGATACCACTTAATGTGAGACCTCGGTTTTAAACAACTAATATTGGATTAAACAACAATTAAGCATACAAGATCCAAGATTAAAAGCAATAATTTTTTTTTTGAAATAGTGCCTCGCTCGATCTGTAGAATTCAACCTATCGAGCGAGCCCAAAAATTCAAAATTTCTGCCCGGGATTAAAACCCAGCACCGCTCGATCGGTTAAAAACCACCGATCGAGCGGGCAGAGATAAAAAGAACAGCAGAAATCATGCCAACGTTCAAGTCCATTACATTCAATGCATAACAAGGTACATATTACATGCAACGACGACATTCAATCCATAATATTTGAATAATAGAATCTACAAACAACAACAATTCGAGTTCTAACATGCTTCAAATCATAAACTAGATTGACATGCTGATTCAACTTCTAAACCGAGTCTCACTTCTATCCCTTGACCTCAAAGCTAACCAAGCCTTCTCTGACTTGATCCTCCTGCCCCACCTGTTGCCAAGTACACATACAAAATAAAGCAACAGCCGGATAACTCCGGTGAGAATGATATTCCCAGTAAAAGCAACATAAAATGCAATACAAATAATATATCAATAGCATGATATAAAGACAACATATTCAATGCTAATACGAATGAAATGCATGTCTTTAAAAACAGGGATATCAATTCTGATAATCAAGGAATTGCTGCTCTGTTTTTGGGATCCCGAGGATGAGATCACGTAAACAACTCACCGACTCTCCCAATCGAGGTGGTGCCACGTATCTCCATCCTCTAGACTTTGGTGCGACTATAAGGAGTATGCTGACACTAGGCGAACCTCTACGCCTAGGCCATTCGCTTAAAGCCCCCAAAACTTCTAACATAAAAGGGTCGTTCTGCCCGCTGAAA
This sequence comes from Henckelia pumila, assembly GCF_033568475.1. Lineage (NCBI taxonomy): Eukaryota > Viridiplantae > Streptophyta > Magnoliopsida > Lamiales > Gesneriaceae > Henckelia > Henckelia pumila. The sequence continues at coordinate 196,377,506 of NC_133121.1, forward strand.
TCAAGGATTTTGGCTCAAGATGAATGCATAAAGAAAATGAAATGCATTAAACCATAATTCAATAATAACAAGAGTTCAAACACAAAATACAAGTTCCCCATTCTAGAACAAGTATTGATGCAAGTATGTGATTTAAGGGAAACTCAAGAACCAACTGTCTTGAGTGTGCTACCCCGCTAAAACGATGTCTGCTTGTACCTTTCGATACGAATAGCTCCAACTTCTGGATAAGATACAATAAAAGGTTATATCAGAAATTATACAACCTAACAACAAAAACGGCTCAAGGTAATATCTTTACCGTTCTTCATCCAACTCTTAGACGATCGACAGCTGCTAACTCTGGGCTCGACAACTTCAAACGAATCTGTACATAGGCAAAAGATTATCAACAACGATGAACAAAACCATTTGCCAAAGTTCTACGATTCAAATGTTTCAAAATCTCAAAACTCAAACTGGCGGCATCACGACTACAAACTGATTAAACCGGAAATGCAGACAGCAGTACATCAATGCAACTAACTCAAAACAATGCTAAATCAACAATAACAATCTGATTCCAACAAATCTCAAAATCTCCATTTTCAAATTATGCTTCCGAAAATCATAACAATTCCTAACGACGCTCTATTTTAAAACCGACTGAGAATATACGATCAGAACTCTGCCAAGAACAACATAACCGAAACTCAATAGATTCTAACAACATCCGAAAATAGAAGTCTAGCTGATCGAAGAAAAACTTATGATAGAACGAAGCTCTCGCTACAGTGATCGTTAATCTGTCTTCAGAAATAAATTCTAACGGACGGATCGAGCTCGGGGTGGAATCTGAAAGTTTGGAAAAGCTTGGAGGCGCTTCAATGGAGGGAGGCGTGCAAAAGGGAAGAAGATGGAGTGAGAGACCAAGTCAACCCAAGCTAGATAATATATTAAACTCCAATTTTGCACTCTAGTCCCTGAAAAATCTAAAATTTGCAAAATAGACCCTGATCAAAATCAAGTCGGCTCTTGAACTCTATAATCTCCGATTAACTCAATTAAGATGAAATCGGGGCATTACAAAAATAATAACTCAATCTACGTCATTGAAAATCAATTTGTGAATGTAAATCATTTATGAATGGGTGGTTGATCACATTAATGAAGAGGCTCATTTGTAATATATATATATATATATATATATCTTACTTTCCATATATATCTATGTGTGTGTGTGTGTGTGTGCGCGTATGTGCGTGTATATATAAACGCAGGCAAACCATTCACCAAAGACTATGGCTGATTCTCTAGGCTCTTCTCCAAACCAGTTTCAAACAACGACAATGTCTCCTTACCCACTGAAATATTTCTTCTATCCAGTAGTGATTCAGAGGATGAATATGTAGAAATTGTACTGCTATCTTCTGAAAATGAGTAGCATGATCCACCAGCGCCTTATTTGAGTGATGGTATTCCTCAAGAAAATGTGGGGGACGATGTTGGCGACGAGAAAATAGTCACGAGCAAGATTTATGGAGAAGGAGATAATATAGTAGCTAACGATGATGAAGTGATTGGCACTGATACGACGGTGGTGATCATTGAAGACAACAATAGTGATTGTGATTACCCACGCAGCTCGAAGTCATCGAACTCACTATCTTAAGAAGAGTTCATGAATATGGTTTGGTCATTGTCCCTACTCTTTTGTACCACATAAACTATGTTTTGCATCACGGTTATAATGTCTACATTATATCCGTTGTAAGTAAGTTTTGGTTATCTTTTTGGCATATGTCACTGGTTGTAGGAAATATGTAAACGCCGGTAGACGACTCAACTGCAGGATTATCGCCAAACCATCTCCTATTATTGTGTAATATGTATGTTGATGCATAATTATATGGTCTTTGACTATAACCAAATTATATATTTCATGCTTGCTTGACCGATTTGCTAATGCTATCTTACAATCCAGTCTATGGTATATGAAATCTATAATGGGACCATAATGCACTTGTACATGACATGCCATCATGATTTAGTAAAAACCAGAAAAGCCTTTGTTCGGTAGCGGTATAAACAAAGCTGGTGTATTTTGTCATATGGTATTCAAGAGATGACTTTATATAAAATTTATCATAGTCTTGGCCAATTAGTTCGGTCGCTGGTGTGTTTCTCGTAGTCTTCTGAAGCAGAGATGGTATATGAACAAATATTTTCAATTGTAATTTAATTCTCAAATGTTTTAAAATTTACCAGAACAAATACATTAGCTATGCACTCAAATACCCCTAAATCACTGAGTTTCGAAACATCCATTATGGGTGGCCATGCGTTGAACTCAAATACCAGATTCCCTTACACATGCAGCAGACTGTATCACTCCTTGAAAGCATGTGTTGCTTCCCCAATTCTCTTCCAAGTTATTGGAAAAAAAGAAGCTATACTGCATTGTGTTTGGAAAGCCCTTTATCAGAGATACGGCGCATGAAACCGAGGATGTTAATGAGTCCCACATATCAAGCATTTTTTTTTACAGAGGATGCTTGATAAGTGTATTTTATACACTTAATTTATATATGCTTTTAATTGTTAATTGCTTGTTTCGAGCAGATTTATGTGGGTATTTTGTTATTTTTGTGTTTGTAGGAAATTATGGAATTTATGTGGAAAAGGAGGAAAAATGAGAAAAATGAGATTTGAGAGAAAAGAATTAAAAGAATAAAAGGGAAGAAGAAAAAGGAAAAGAAAAGAACGATCAGACAAAAGAAGAGAAGGAATAGTGTTGGGCCTTTCTTATTTGGGCCAAGGTTCAGCGCTTGTTGTTAGCGCTCCAAGATGTGCTAACGCGCAATGCTATGTTTCTGAGAGAATTGAGATTTCGAGTTGAAGGCGCGCCCGCGCCGTTCTTAGAGCGCCCGCCCTGTAGCTGTTTGGAAAGTTTTATTATTTCGGGAAATTTTTATGGGCTTGATTTTTGTGGGCTTTTGTGCACGTTATAAAAGGATTTTTTTATCTGACAAGTTTGGAGGAGAGCCGCCACACACACATTAGAATATCAGAAGGTTTGATCGAGAGATTTTCCTCGAGATTTTCTGGAGCTTAACTGAAGAACGAAGACGGAGTTTGATAGTCCGGACACGGCATCGACGATGGATTTGTTTCTTTTATATTTTATTTTGTTAATTCTGAATATGTTTGGATTTATTATTTATTGTTTTCAAAATTTTATTATGAACTAAATTTTTAGAGTCTAGAGGTCGGATGGAACCTGGTGTAGACGCTTTCTTGAATTCTTGATTTTATTGAATTGAATTTCTTCTAGATTAATTGTTTTTTTTAGAATTGATTGTCTTTTCAATTATCTGATCAATAATTGATTTGTTATATTTATTTGAAATCTGGCACTCGGGAGAGGAGATTTTGAATAGGACATTAGAAATTACACTGTTAATTGTTTATCTGACTCGGGAGAGCTTATAACTTTAACAGAGCTTTTAAAGAGAACATTGTTTTGTGATAGATCACTGCGATAAATTCTTAATAGGGATATTGGAATTGAATTGTAGTTGATAAACATTATTTGTTGCTCGGGAGAGGAAAATAATAAACTTAAGTGTTCTTGGCTATTAATCGACTGAAATTCATGAAGATTAATTAATTAGGATTGACTGTTGTTGAAACCAGGTGAAATCTATACCTTTAGACCATTTTTCTCTGATTGATTATTCCTGAAAGTTGTGTGCGTGCTATCTAAAATCATCTGATTTTTTATTTTATTGCAAAATTCTCAAAGTTTAATTTTTTAGATAAAGTTTAGACTATTTTAATTACAAGCACTGAATATTTTCATTTTACACCCTGTGGGATCGATATCTGATTTAATCACTATATTAAAACTTGACACTCGTACGCTTGCGAGGAAATTTCACAATAAGTTTTTGGCGCCGTTGCCGGGGAGTAAATTTTGATTATTTTTTAGTCTTGTTACCAATTAGTCTAGATTTTAATTTAGAGTTTTTTTTATTTTATTTTTTAAGTTACTAATTAATTTCTTCTTATCTTTTAATTGCAGTTTATGCGACGATCTCAAAGTGCTAATTTTCTACTGTTTGATCCGGAGATCGAACGCACTGCACGTGCTTTAAGACGAGCTAGAAGAGAAGAAATTGAAAGAATGGTTGAACAAGAAGCAAATCAAGCTCCCCTAGTGCCAATTAGAGATCACTTCAGACCGACGATTCAGGCTCACTATTCTGGAATCGCTCGAGGAACTATCAATGCAAACAATTTTGAGCTGAAGCCTGCATTGATCAACATGGTTCAACAGAACCAATTTAATGGGAGCGCCACTGCCGATACTCATCTACACCTACACACTTTTTTGGAGATAACCGATACGGTAAAAATTAATGGTGTGTCTGAGGATATTATACGCTTACGCTTGTTTCCGTTTTCTCTCAAAGATCAAGCCAGAAGTTGGTTGCAATCACTGCCGCTTGGAAGCATCACTACTTGGGAGGGGATGGCAAAAAAATTTCTTGCAAAATATTTTCCTCCTGCCAAAACCACCCAACTGAAGATCGAGATCAGCACCTTCCGGCAGATGGACACTGAACAGTTATACGAGGCATGAGAAAGGTATAAAGAATTATTAAGACGTTGTCCTAACCACAATTTTGCAGATTGGGAACAGATCGAGTGGTTTTACAACGGACTGAATGCGCCTACAAGGAGGAATGTCGATTCTGCTGCTGGAGGTACTATATATGCAAAGGATCATGTTCAGGCTTATGATATGTTGGAGGAGATGACGGTCAATAGTTTCCAATGGTCATCTGAGCGTATGGGAGTCAAAAAGCCAGCTGGAGTGTATGCAGTGGATCCTCTCACGTCCATCACTGCTCAATTATCGGCACTGACTACACAGGTAGCTACATTGAATAAAGTGAGTGTTGCAGAACCAGCAGGTGTGCGGAGTGCTATGGATGAATCTCACTATCATGAACAAGCCCAGTACATCAATCAAAGAGGTTATGGAGCTTTCAGAGGTAATCCTGTCCCTAATACTTACCATCCTTGCTTTCGAAATCATGAAGATTTTTCTTATGCTAACAATACTAATAAGGGTGATGGTAAGTTGTCTTTGGAGGATGTGGTTAGTACTTTTGTGCAGGAATCAGGTAAGAGGATGGCGAGAACTGAGTCTCGACTTGACAGTTTGGAGACGCACATGGCCAACATGGGCGCAGTGTTGCAATCCATGGAGACTAGTATTGGGCAGTTGGCGAACGCACTGAAGGACAACAATCGCGGCCAGTTCCCTAGCAATACTGAGGTGAATCCCAAGGAGCAGTGCAATGCCATCGAAGTGCGGAGTGCCAAAGACATTGGAGTCCAAATTCCTACTGTTGCGGATAAGAAACTTGAGGAAAAAGTTGAGGAGAAAGAGAAGGAGCTTGAATCTGAGCCAAAACCGATGTACAAGCCTTCACTTCCATACCCGCAAAGGTTCAAGAAGAAATCATTGGACGAGCAGTTCTCCAAGTTCTTGGAGATTTTCAAGAAAATTCACATCAACATCCCCTTTGCTGAAGCTTTTGGAGCAAATGCCGAACTACGCAAAATTCATCAAAGAGGCGATGTCCAAGAAAAGGAGATTTCAAGAGAACGAGATAGTGAATTTAACGGAAGAGTGCAGTGCGGTGCTCCAAAAGAAGATGCCACAAAAGCTTAAGGATCCAGGGAGTTTTACTATTCCTTGCACTATTGGCTCTTCTTATTTTAATAATGCACTTTGCGATTTAGGAGCTAGCATTAATCTCATGCCTTTGTCTGTTTTCAGGAGCTTAGGACTTGGTGAGGTGAAGCCCACCATGATCGCGTTGCAGTTGGGTGATCGATCTATCACATATCCGCTTGGAATCATTGAAGATGTTTTGGTAAAAGTAGATAAATTTATTTTTCCAGCGGATTTTGTTGTGTTAGATATGGAGGAGGATGCAAACATGCCCCTGATATTGGGGAGACCTTTCTTGGCCACTGCCGATGCCAAGATAGAGGTGAAGAGAGGTGCATTGTCGATGGGTGTGGACGGTGAGAGTGTAATTTTTAATATATTCATGAAGTCATCTAACACCCCTATTGAAAAATTATGCTTGATAGAGCCGGTTATAAAGTTGGAAGGTCGTTCAAAAGCCGACATTGCGGTTGATTTATCGAATGAGAGAGCGCCAAAACCACCAAAGAAGGCCACGAAAAAAGTAAAATTTAAAAGGCGGTTCGTGGAATTTATTTGGCGAGTGAAAGAGAAGGGGAAGATCTAACAGCGGTGAAAGTCGGGCTGATGACTTTAAACCAAGCGCTACTTGGGAGGCAACCCAAGCATTTTTTTCTTATTTTATTTTATTTGCATTTAATTTTCCGTTTAATTTATTTTTTATTTAGATTTTTTAAGTATTTTTTATTTTCAATTTTTGAGCTTAATTTTTCTTAATTATCAAAAATTTGTAGGCTCCAAAAATCTCAAATTCGAGCTAGCGGCGCGCCCGCTCCATTTATCGAAGCGCCCGCGCCTTACCTAGACGAAATTGGAGTTGTTTTGCGACTTAAAGGCGTGCCCGCGCCACTCCATTCTAGAGCCCGCGCCTCCCCTTCATGGCACTGATACACGAACAGCGCATGATACCTACCTAACTTGTGCCAACAAGATCACCAAGCGCGATAGCTCTTCCACCAGCGCAATCGCGCCCCTACAGGTTTCATCAGCGCTGCATACTAGCGCAATCGCGCACTCCAACTGCGCTCCCTCTACAGCGCCAATCTAAGCGCTATCGCCCTCTATACCCACGCAAGAACCATGCGCTATTGCGCACTCCAACAGCGCAAGAACTAAGCGCTATCGCGCAATCTAAGGGCGCTGCATTATGCGCTATCGCGCTCTCTAACCGCGCTCCACCATGCGCTATCGCGCAACTTAAGGCCACCGTGGATTAATTCTGATTCAGAGATTTAAAAGCCCACTGCAGTCTGCTCGTTTCCATTCCATGTCTAAATCTCACACTCTCGCATCTTGCCATCATAAATTTTCCCCTGGACAAAACATAACATCTTTGGGATTTTGATCTTCAAGGCCATCGCAAAACAGAGATTCCCAGAATTCATCTTGCTCCATCTACGCTCGTCCAGAAACAGGGTCTCGTCAAGGGTTGTCAAGTTCTCTTCTTGAATTGGTAAAAAGCTCTAATTTTCCCTCATATAATTAGCCGGGTTCTATCTGTAATGTATGCGGCAGTTGATTTCTTCAATCTGTGGTATGGAGAATAGCCGATGCTAGTATATTTTGATATCATTTCAGTAATGCGTACTGAGTGTTTGTTCAATTGTCTGACCTAAATCTTGTCTAGAAAGTTGGTTGGTGTGAAGTGTTGGGATTGTGAGAATTTCATAGGCAATTGAATTGAGTTGAATTATTGAGTCACAATGCCCCCGAAAACCAAAGGGAAAGGAGCAATTTCTTTGTCCTCTGCTGCTTCATATGATAGACACAGATTTTGGAATTCCACAGCAGAGGAGTATTGTTTTGATGTAATGGAGCGAGCGATGCACAAAGAAAGAGGAATGAGTTTGAGAGAGCATAGTGCGCCGACGTTAATTGAAGCTAAGAGAAGAGGTTGGGAGACATTTGTTAGGAGTCCACCAGATGCTGTTATATCATTGATTCATGAGTTTTATGCAAATTTGATGGTCAAAGACGTGAATCTGAAAGTTCGAGTTCGAGGGAAATTGGTGCCTTTTGATAAGAGTACAATTAACAGTCTCTATGAAATGCCGAATTTGGACATTTCAGATGATGAGTATGAGGTATTTAAGAATGAGTCATATCCAGAGAATATTGTAATTCAGACTTTGTGTCATGATGGGGCGGAATGGAAGAGGAATGCAAAGGATGAAGCTGTTACATTTCCATCCATCTTTCTTAGAAGAGAAGCGAATAATTGGCATGAGTTTGTGGCTGCCAGAATTTTGCCATCTGGGCATACATCTGATGTGACTAAGGTTAGAGCTGGTCTTGTGTACTGCATTGTCACTGGAAAATCTGTTGATGCTGGGAGGGTGATTCAGGAGTCTATTATTGCTGCAGTTAGGGGTTCCTCGACTATCAGTTTACCCCACTCGTCTTTGATTACTCAACTTTGCCGGTTAGCTGGTGTTGTGTGGGATGATACGGAGTAGATTCTTCCAATTCGAGGTCCTATAAGAATTACTGGTGCACTGAGACGGGACAAGAAGAAGAAAGCAGCCAGTACTTCTGAACAAGCAGCTGAACCACCGCAACCCTCTGAGCCACTACCACACTTTGAGCCAGCACCTTCCCATTTGGAAGGACCTATGTCACTACCGATACATCCGGCCACTGAGTATTCTACTCGTGATGATTCTACGGCCGTGCTTACTCAGATGAAGAAGCAGTGGAAGATGATGCGAGCACATATGACATATATGCATGACTTCACTGCCGCTCTCGCCCAGAATTATCCGCCCATTGTTGTGCCTTATCCACCTCCCCCGCAGTGGTCTTCTGATGATACTGCTGCTGCTGCACCTTCTTTCCATGGAGATGATGATGATGACGCCGAGTCCTGATGCTCGGTGTCAAAGGTATGAGTCCCTTGTTCTTTTTATTGTTTTTAATCATTAGGGACAATGATTACATTAAGTTTGGGGGGTGAATCAATATTTGATTTAGTTGTTTGGTTGATTGAGTAGTTGAGTTTCATACATGTGCTTCATAGATAAATTTTTTGGTTGAGTTGAGTTGAATTTAAAAGAAGTTGAGAAATATTGGATGCATGGCTGATGAAAAAAAAAAAAAGTTTTTTGTGCTATAACTGAAATCTATGATTGTCTACCTATCTGAAAAATATTTTTGAAAAAATGGAACCAATTGGATGAACAATTTCCTATATACTCTGTGATTAATGCTTGAATCTGATTTTTGAGACATACAAACATAGATATGATTGAGGCATTGTTTGAAATTTTTGGGCCTAATTTTCATTGAATTTATCCTTAGTTGCCCATTTGAGATACACGTATATTAGTACATTGAGGTACGAGAAATCTGAAATTTGTTGAAAATCATCTTTAATTGCTGATGATTATTTTTTCTGCACTGATTGAAATTTGTATGATTTAATTGTGGATTGAGACTTGTCTAGAACTAGTTCAAGCACTCTTCGAGGCGAAATACGGGAAAAACTGAGATTAGGAATGATTTAGGCGATTTTTTTGAATGCGTTTGAGCCTTTCAATCTACCTATTACTATTTTATCCCTAGTACCTTGTTTGAACTTTATTGAAAATCGAATGGCATGCGTGTAAACGTGTGATAACCCCCATTCGTAATTATTTCAAGGTCCTACATTGACTACCCGATAGCTTATACACTAATTCCTAGCTTTAAGGGAGTAATTTGAATGCTAAATTGTGATATGCTCCTAGTTTTATTTGTGAAAAAATGGAATGGTATGATGATGAATTGAAAAGATGCAAAGAGGTAGTAGAAAAAAAAAATTTGAAATTGTTGGGAAAAAGAGAAAAAAAAAAGTTGTGAAAAAGAAGAGAACGTGAAAAAGTTGAAAATCAACGAAGTGAATTGAAGAAGAAAGAATGTGAAATTGTGAATGAAAAAGGAGTTGAAGTTAGAATGAGCATAAAAATATGAATTACTCCTTATTTTGAATTCTTATCCTTTGTTTGTAGCCATGAGCCAGGCCTTACATTATAAGCTAATTAAGTCCTATTGACCGAGTCTCAGTTGCCCAATATACTAGTGGAGAAGAGTTGCGAGAATTTAGCCTATGGACTGTTTATTGATGCTTTTAAAGATTATGAATTTTGATCGAAACACGCACACACTATTATTCTTTGAATTTACCTATTTGTGAGTGTTTTTGATTCAATATCTTATATTTGATCCTATGCTATCCTTGAAAAGTCCTCATGATCTATGAATATTTGAATTGAATTTGGAGAAGGGTGTTTTGAACGTGAGTTGCGGAGATTGTGAGTTTATGCGGTTATTATTTTGTGATTGGCTGAAACTTTCAAGTGTTAGTAGGTTAGATGAGATTGGATTTGATATTTTTTTGAAATCATTGCTGAGACCATTGCTCCATATTATTTCTTGACTATTCTTGTTGGTTTGATAGAATGAGTTTTTGGAATTTAATATTTTTGCTCGGGACTAGCAAAAGTCTAAGTTTGGGGGTATTTGATAAGTGTATTTTATATACTTAATTTATATATGCTTTTAATTTTTAATTGCTTGTTTCGAGCAGATTTATGTGGGAATTTTGTTGTTTTTGTGTTTGTAGGAAATTATGGAATTTATGTGGAAAAGGAGAAAAAATGAGAAAAATGAGATTTGAGAGAAAAGAATTAAAAGAATAAAAGGGAAGAAGAAAAAGGAAAAGAAAAGAACGATCAGACAAAAGAAGAGAAGGAATAGTGTTGGGTCTTTCTTATTTGGGCCAAGGTTCAGCGCTTGTTGTTAGCGCTCCAAGATGTGCTAACGCGCAATGCTATGTTTCTGAGAGAATTGAGATTTCGAGTTGAAGGCGCGCCCGCGCCGTTCTTAGAGCGCCCGCCCTGTAGCTGTTTGGAAAGTTTTATTATTTCGGAAAATTTTTATGGGCTTGATTTTTGTGGGCTTTTGTGCACGTTATAAAAGGATTTTTTTATCTGACAAGTTTGGAGGAGAGCCGCCACACACACATTAGAATATCAGAAGGTTTGATCGAGAGATTTTCCTGGAGATTTTCTGGAGCTTAACTGAAGAACGAAGACGGAGTTTGATAGTCCGGACACGGCATCGACGACGGATTTGTTTCTTTTATCTTTTATTTTGTTAATTCTGAATATGTTTGGATTTATTATTTATTGTTTTCAAAATTTTATTATGAACTAAATTTTTAGAGTCTAGAGGTCGGATGGAACCTGGTGTAGACGCTTTCTTGAATTCTTGATTTTATTAAATTGAATTTCTTCTAGATTAATTGTTTTTTCTAGAATTGATTGTCTTTTCAATTATCTGATCAATAATTGATTTGTTATATTTATTTGAAATCTGGCACTCGGGAGAGGAGATTTTGAATAGGACATTAGAAATTACACTGTTAATTGTTTATCTGACTCGGGAGAGCTTATAACTTTAACAGAGCTTTTAAAGAGAACATTGTTTTGTGATAGATCACTGCGATAAATTCTTAATAGGGATATTGGAATTGAATTGTAGTTGATAAACATTATTTGTTGCTCGGGAGAGGGAAATAATAAACTTAAGTGTTCTTGGCTATTAATCGACTGAAATTCATGAAGATTAATTAATTAGGATTGACTGTTGTTGAAACCAGGTGAAATTTATACCTCTAGACCATTTTTCTCTGATTGATTATTCCTGAAAGTTGTGTGCGTGCTATCTAAAATCATCTGATTTTTTATTTTATTGCAAAATTCTCAAAGTTTAATTTTCTAGATAAAGTTTAGACTATTTTAATTACAAGCACTGAATATTTTCATTTTACTCCCTGTGGGATCGATATATGATTTAATCACTATATTAAAACTTGACACTCGTACGCTTGCGAGGAAATTTCACAACAATGCTTCTGGTGTTGACCAAGTCATGAATGTATTCGAAGAATCACCATTCTACAATCTTAAACAATCCCTGTATAGAACCAGGACATTCATAGAGACCATGAACATTCCATTCAACCAATGGATCTTAGAAAGCACCTAGAAACAAGATTATCTTACTGAAACTAATATTTGTCTAAACCAAAATTGATATTAGAGCATGTGAACCAAGAACAATAAAATTATATATCAGTCAATAAAACACATTAATTACAACATTCCACCTTTAAATATGTCATCCAACCAACACATCAAATAAATCCCAATTCAATAAATGAATCATAGATGACATAATAACATAAACAGGGATAACGGAACTATTCATTACATCCAAGTTCATATAAGCTTACATTTCCATACCATAATTTCAAGACCACACACCTCAAAACTACATTAGTGTAGTAAACAACAAAACAATTGGGTGGTCATGCTTTCAAAAACAACGTGGATGATGATTCTGTTCAAAAATATATACCAATCAATAACCCTTACTAATCCATCAACAACTTGTTCACCATGCTTTTTCTTTCTGGTTCAGATAGCCTTAGAAATAGTGCTAAGTCATTGTGATTTTTGAATAACATTTTCGCAGCAACAATCTTCTGGTAATATGTGAATGTATGTATCCCATCCAATGCCTCGAAAACCTTGTCTTGAGCAACTTAAATCTTATCCTCAGCAGCGATTCCCTTCACCAAGTCGCCCAATGTATCTTTCGTGACATGAGCCCAGTTGTTTATTTCAGCGACTATCGAGTCATCAACATTAGCTGGCTGCTTTTGTTTCTTGATCTTTGAAGTGGCACATGCTGTCGATTTGGTTGATGGAGATTCAGTTTCACCTATTGAATTGTCAATACCGGTTTGAATGTAGGAAGTTGGAATTTCCAGATTGACCACATTAGTTGGATCCAATTCTAATACTTCCTGCAGCACACGATGGTAGCCATTTGAGTGATCACCAGCTGCTCATTCGTACCCAAAGATGTCACACAGTCATCGTAAAGCATCCACTGCTTGTGCCTCAATGTCTTCAATGTCGGATCTGCCTGCATTTAATCATGATTATATATTATTTTACCTTTGAAAAAAGCAGATTATTTGTGTCTCGAGTGTACCTTAACGATTGACTCCCAGGTTTCGTCAGTGGCATCGATCGTGTGATTGGTATCATTCCAACCAACTCCACTCCGACTTAAGATATATACCAACGAACTGTAGGTTTTCTTCCATACATGCATCTTCTAGTTGATATATGGACTTTCCCGTAACGTACAACAAGGAATTGCCTTTTGCATTGGTTGCTCGAGTAAAGTTAAATAACCTGCTCTAAACCCATTTTCACTTCTCCAACCCTTTGTGACTAAGTCCTTCAGATATTGGATCAAACATTCTTCTTCACGTGGACTCCAACTACGTCTTGTCTTGTCAGCTTTCTTAAGCAGCCCGATCCCACTTGCCGAGCTCGCCACTGTCCATGATCAACTGTATATAATTTATCAAGAAAACAACCACAAATGTATCAAGCTGGTCAATGCATGTTTAGACGAAGTAATCGATAAATATTTAACATTCTTAGCTAGTACAATGACAGTAGACAGAGGAAACATAGTCACTTCAATAAATTTGGAAACTAAACACGGTTTCAACAACAAATACACAGTAAAATAGTAACGAACATCACACAAAGTAATGACAACAATGAAATATACAAGGAAAGCTTAATTATTGGTGTTCCACATTGAAAGTGCAAGTTTCTCTCTCCAATCATCCCACAACTCAGAAGGTTGCACTGTAGTGATGAAGCCGGCTTGGGATTCGCCAGCCACAGTAGAATATTCTTCCTCAAATTCTTCTAATGGGTCATCTGGCATAAGAGATCTGACAAAATTATGTAACAAAATACACGCAAGAATGATCTGATTTTGCACGGTTATAGGGTAAAAACAGGGTCTTCGAAGGATAGCCCATATTTTCTTCAACAAACCAAAATCTCTTTCAATTACATTCCGTGCTTGGGCATGCCTCCTGTGGGGGACCTCGGGTGCTAATCTCATCTTAAGGGGCAATTAATAAATAAGCATCATTAATGAGACAATAATAATTTAATCTGAATAAAATTAACCAGAACATTTGGCGACGCAAAACTATACATTTGACGACGCAACATCACGTCGCAGAAAGAACCAATTTTTTTTTCAGGACACCATGCGCGCCCGCGCATGGGTTACGAACAGAATCTAGAAAAATGATAAACATAACAGTTGTAGATCTTTGTCTTAGATTTCCAATGCCACCAACCGCACTGTAGTGACCCTTACCCGGATCACCTACTAAACAGAACTTAGGCATGCAATTAACTTAATAAAACAGATATCAGAATAAAACTGCGGAAACCATAAACATTATACAATCCCAAGAATAGGAATCTGTAATTTATCCAATAATATACAACCAAATCGAATAGCTGTATAAACCCAAACAACAGTAATAAAACCTAGACGAAGCTCCAGCTGGCCAACCACTGACTAGCCCCTCCTGGATCCACCCTCCTCGTCCAATCGCAAACCTGCCCCATGGAATAGGGTGTCCAGAAAATACAGAGTACGAGACGTAAGCATAAAATGCTCAGTGCGAGAGTATGAGTATACATGCATGCAAAGTGAACTCCCTATAGACTCGAGGTCAAAGATCAGATAACAGAGACAGACCGGGCCCTGGTATGTAGCACGCTGTGCCGTCGCTTCAGGAGGTGGCTCCCATACCGAGATAACCGTGGAAACGCCGGACCCAAATCGATGGAAGTCCATCCACTAACAGGATAGGGTACAACCCTACTAACAGACATCTCGAAGGAGATACAGCAAGATGCAAATGAATGCAGCATAATATCATGGCATATAAATCATGCAGTCATATAATACATGCATACTCAGTCAGGATATCTCGAATAGTACTTTCGTACCTCAAAACAGTGAAAGCTCTACCAACTCTAGGTCCACGCCTATAGTCTGCTCTACACTGCCAAATGATACTACTATCATTAAAGTGCTCTAAAAGCCTTAACTAAGCTATTGCATACTCCTAAATATTTATAGGGAGCAAAGCTATACCTTCGTCCGTTGTTAGCCCTTTGATGTCGATGCCTCCAGAACTTGGGCACGACTCCGCTACGACTACCGAACGCCTCTCCGACCTCCGGACCAAGCCTAAGAAGACTAGAACAGCTCCAAAAGGACTAGAAAGGAAAGGAGAACTCGGAATTGGCAAATGAAAGTGAAGCCTCGGCCTTCTATTTATAGACAACGATCGGAACTTCCGATCCTTGATCGGAACGTCCGAACCTCGATCGGAACGTCCGATCCTGCCATCGGAGCTTCCGAAGATCCTGATCTGCCACGTGTCAAAATATCACTTGTTGACTCCGGATAGGGGTGATCGGAGCTTCCGGTCCTGATCGGAGCTTCCGATCCAACCACACGTCATGCCTGACGTAATAACATCGGTGCCTCCGATCGCTCATCGGAGCTTCCGATCCTGTTCGGAGCTTTCGATCGTGCCTTCGGAGCTTCCGATCCGTCCGATACCTAATTCAATTAATTAGCATTAATCCTTTAATTACTCAATTAGGGCACGGGCTACTACATTCTCCCCCACTTAAGATATTTCGTCCTCGAAATCAGATCTTAAGTACCGAATGCAAATACAGAAATCAGAAACATTTTTTATTCAAATCAAACGTTTACAGAGTTTGCAACTGAATACAACTTAAAGAATGAAATCAAAACAACTCAGGATGGTCTTTACGCATCCTGTCCTCAAGCTCCCAAGTAGCTTCCTCAGTGCCTCGGCGCTGCCACTGAATTAAAACCAAAGGGATGACTTTGTTCCGTAAAACCTTATCCTTATAATCAAGGATGCGAAGAGGTTTCTCAACATAAGTCAAATCCTTGTCTACCTGAACCTCAGATCGCTGCAGAATATGAGATTCATCCGCCGCATACCGTCGCAACAGAGATACGTGGAACACGTCGTGAATGCTGGATAGATGCGGTGGCAATGCTAGTCGATAAGCCAAATCGCCAATACTCTCCAAGATCTCAAACGGACCGATAAATCTGGGAGACAACTTGCCCTTAAGGCCAAATCTGAGAATCTTGCAGAAAGGTGACACTCTCAGAAACACTTTCTCTCCGACCTCGAACTGCAAAGGCCTACGCTTGATATTAGCATAACTGGCCTGACGATCCTGTGCAGTCTTAATCCGTTTCTTGATCTGATCAACAATGTCTATCACCTGCTGGATAAACTCCGGTCCTTTAGCCTGTCTCTCCCCCACTTCTTCCCAGAAGAGTGGAGTACGACAACGTCGCCCATACAACGCCTCAAAAGGTGCCATCCCAATACTAGTATGATAGCTGTTGTTGTAAGCGAACTCGATCAACGGCAAATGATCCTGCCAGGCTGAACCAAAATCCATGACGCACGCTCTAAGCATATCCTCTAACGTACGGATAGTGCGCTCTGACTGACCATCAGTCTCCGGATGATAGGCTGTACTCAAACTGAGAGTAGTACCCATCGCACGCTGAACACTCCCCCAGAACCTAGAAGTAAACCTGGGGTCCCGATCGCTGACAATGCTCACAGGCACTCCATGAAGTCGGACGATCTCCTGAATGTACATCCGTGCCATGCGATCCACAGAGTACTCTCGGCTATAGGCAATGAAATGCGCTGACTTGGTGAGTCGGTCCACCACAACCCAGATAGCATCACAGTTCCTCGGGGATACCGGCAAATGGGTCACAAAGTCCATTGTGATAAACTCCCATTTCCATTCAGGAATAGGCAGACTGTGAAGCAATCCTCCAGGTCGTCGGTGCTCTGCCTTGACCTGTTGACACACCAAACATCTCGAAACAAACTGATAAACACTGCGTTTCATTCCCTTCCACCAGAAACGAGTACGTAGGTCCTTGTACATCTTGTTGCTCCCAGGATGAATACTCAACTTAGTGCGATGTGCCTGAGATAAAATCTCCTCTCGCAACTCTTCATCCTGTGGAATCACAAGCCTACCAGACAAACACAGAAAGCCATCTGACTGATAATGAAATCCAGACGAGCTACCCTCGTTAGCTAGACGAGCTAAACGCTGGGTCTTCGAATCAGACATCTGAGCATCTCGGATCCGCGAATACAAGGCTGGCTCAGATAATATCGCAAACATCTGGATACTCTGCATACCTTTCTTATGCTTGAAGGTATAACCTGAAGTACAACAGTCACTGATCGCACTAGACATCGAACAAGTCTGAAGTGCGAATAATCGCACCTTGCGACTCAAAGCATCAGCGGTGAGATTAGCAGCTCCCGGATGGTACTTAATTTCGCAATCATAGTCCTTAAGCAAGTCCATCCAACGTCTCTGCCTCATGTTCAACTCCGCCTGAGTGAACAAATATTTGAGACTCTTATGGTCGGTGAAGATCTCAAATTTCTCGCCATACAGATAATGACGCCAGATCTTCAAAGCGAACACAATGGCTGCTAACTCCAAATCATGGACTGGGTAGTTGTCCTCGTGAAGCTTCAGCTGTCTAGAAGCGTATGCGATCACATGCCCATTCTGAGTCAGGACACAACCTAACCCTTGAAGAGAAGCATCTGTGTAAACTACATACCCTCCAGATCCTGACGGTAATGCTAACACCGGCGCAGAAGTCAACCGCCGTCGAAGCTCACGGAAATTCTCCTCACACTCGAAGGACCACTCGAAATCCATACCCTTGCGGGTAAGCTGCGTCAACGGTCGAGCTAACTGAGAGAAGTTCAGAATGAAGCGACGATAATACCCTGCTAGACCCAGAAAACTACGGATCTCAGCAACTGTCGTCGGACGCGACCAATTAAGTACCGCTTCAATCTTTCTTGGATCAACAGAAATCCCTTCCCTGGATATGATATGGCCAAGAAAGACCACTCTATCCATCCAGAACTCACACTTGCTCAGCTTGGCGTATAACTGCTCATCTCGAAGAGTCTGTAGTACCAACCGCAAGTGAGAAACATGCTCTTCCGTATTACGCGAATAAACCAAGATGTCGTCAATGAAGACCACGACAAACTTGTCCAAGTACTCCCTGAAGACACGGTTCATCAGATCCATGAATATAGCCGGCGCATTAGTCAAACCAAATGGCATCACTAGGAACTCGTAATGCCCATAGCGAGTACGGAATGCAGTCTTGGCTACGTCTTGATCACGGACTCTCAACTGATGATACCTAGATCTCAAGTCAATCTTGGAGTAAACTGATGTGCCCTGCAACTGGTCAAACAAGTCATCAATACGAGGCAACGGATACTTGTTCTTCACAGTGACTCGATTCAGCTGCCGATAGTCAATGCACAGCCGCATCGACCCATCCTTCTTCTTCACGAAGAGAACAGGAGCTCCCCAAGGAGATACACTAGGACGAATGTACCCTTTGTCCAAAAGATCCTGTAGCTGATTCTTCAACTCACGCATCTCTGACGGAGCCAGACGATACGGTGCTCTAGAAATAGGCGAAGTACCCGGCATCAACTCTATGCCAAACTCGACTTCCCTAGCAGGAGGAAAACCCGGAATCTCATCAGGAAATACATCTGGAAATTCATCCACAACAGGAATGCTCTATATCCCAATACTCTCAGCGGACAAATCAACTGCATAGATAAGGTAGCCTTCCCCGCCAGACTCTAGAGCTCGACAGGCTCTCAAAGCTGATACCAAAGGCATCGGGGGTCGCGCTCCCTCACCATAGAAAAACCAGCTCTCACTCCCCTCCGGATGAAAGCGTACTAATTTCTGATAGCAGTCCACTGAAGCTCGATAGGTAGTCAACACATCTATTCCCAGAATGCAATCAAAGTCGTCCATCGCCAGGACCATGAGATTCGCTAACAGAATGTTCCCTTCGAACTCTAAAGGGCAACCCATCACTAGACGCTTAGCCAAAGCAGATTGGCCCGTCGGAGTAGAAACAGACATCACTACGTCTAGTGCAATGCATGGTAACTTATGCCTCTTAACAAAACGTGCAGAAATGAAGGAATGAGATGCACCAGTGTCAATAAGTACAAGAGCAGGTATACCACAAAGCAGAAATGTACCTGCGATGACTTTCTCATTCTCCTCCACAGCCTGATCATGTCTCAGGGCAAACACCTGGCCAGAAGCTCGTGGCCTCATATGAGAACTCCCAGCAGACTGTCCCTGCGACCTCTGCTGTACAGTAGCCTGAGAACCCGATCCTGTACCAGAACCAGAACCGCCTCCCCCAGACAGTGGACAATCCCTCCGGATATGACCAGTCTCTCCACAACGGAAACAAGCTCCAGAAGCTCTACGGCACTTGTCGGATGGATGGTTCTTCCCACAGTGATCACACTTGTCCTTCTTACCATAACGGACAATACCTCCAGAACCAGAGGAAGAAGAAGATTCAGACTTCTTGAAAGTTTGGGCACGGGGACCCAAAGAACTAGCAGGCCTCGACTGAGGGAAAGACCGGTTCCGCCGAATGCTGTCCTCTGCCTGATGACAACGGCTCACCAAACCCTCGTAGGACATGTCGTCGCCAACCGCCACACGGTCATGGATCTCAGGGTTAAGGCCCTGAAGAAACAGATTATACTTCATATCTGAGCTATCAGCAATCTCGGGGCAATAGGATAGCAGATCAAAGAACCTCTGCTGATACTCATCGATAGACATGGCTCCCTGTCGCAGACTCAGTAGCTCGCCTGCCTTCGACTGACGGAGTGCCGGAGGAAAATACCGCTTTTGGAAAGCTGTGCGGAACTCGGCCCAAGTGGCCATTCCTCTCGCCGCAACAAAAGGTGCAGAAGTAAACCTCCACCACCTGCGCGCACGCCCATCTAGAAGATAGCCAAGGGTCTCTACCTTCTGCTCCTCGGTGCATTGGAAAGTCTGAAAAGTCATCTCCATGCGGTCTAACCAGTTCTCCGCATCCTCCGGAGACTCACCTCCAACTAAGGGCTTAGGACCCATAGCTAAGAATCGACGCACAGTGAAACGCTCGTCGTCATGGTGACGATGACGCCGTTCTCGACGAGGCTCCCGGTCGGCATCACCCCAACGCCCACCAACACTGCCATGAGAACTCTGGTCGTCACGATTTGACATCTACAAAAATACCTCAAGATGAGACTAAATCCCAAGAAATCTTTTGCATGCTCTGATACCATAAATGTAGTGACCCTTACCCGGATCACCTACTAAACAGAACTTAGGCATGCAATTAACTTAATAAAACAGATATCAGAATAAAACTGCGGAAACCATAAACATTATACAATCCCAAGAATAGGAATCTGTAATTTATCCAATAATATACAACCAAATCGAATAGCTGTATAAACCCAAACAACAGTAATAAAACCTAGACGAAGCTCCAGCTGGCCAACCACTGACTAGCCCCTCCTGGATCCACCCTCCTCGTCCAATCGCAAACCTGCCCCATGGAATAGGGTGTCCAGAAAATACAGAGTACGAGACGTGAGCATAAAACGCTCAGTGCGAGAGTATGAGTATACATGCATGCAAAGTGAACTCCCTATAGACTCGAGGTCAAAGATCAGATAACAGAGACAGACCGGGCCCTGGTATGTAGCACGCTGTGCCGTCGCTTCAGGAGGTGGCTCCCATACCGAGATAACCGTGGAAACGCCGGACCCAAATCGATGGAAGTCCATCCACTAACAGGATAGGGTACAACCCTACTAACAGACATCTCGAAGGAGATACAGCAAGATGCAAATGAATGCAGCATAATATCATGGAATATAAATCATGCAGTCATATAATACATGCATACTCAGTCAGGATATCTCGAATAGTACTTTCGTACCTCAAAACAGTGAAAGCTCTACCAACTCTAGGTCCACGCCTATAGTCTGCTCTACACTGCCAAATGATACTACTATCATTAAAGTGCTCTAAAAGCCTTAACTAAGCTATTGCATACTCCTAAATATTTATAGGGAGCAAAGCTATACCTTCGTCCGTCGTTAGCCCTTTGATGTCGATGCCTCCAGAACTTGGGCACGACTCCGCTACGACTACCGAACGCCTCTCCGACCTCCGGACCAAGCCTAAGAAGACTAGAACAGCTCCAAAAGGACTAGAAAGGAAAGGAGAACTTGGAATTGGCAAATGAAAGTGAAGCCTCGGCCTTCTATTTATAGACAACGATCGGAACTTCCGATCCTTGATCGGAACGTCCGAACCTCGATCGGAACGTCCGATCCTGCCATCGGAGCTTCCGAAGATCCTGATCTGCCACGTGTAAAAATATCACTTGTTGACTCCGGATAGGGGTGATCGGAGCTTCCGGTCCTGATCGGAGCTTCCGATCCAACCACACGTCATGCCTGACGTAATAACATCGGTGCCTCCGATCGCTCATCGGAGCTTCCGATCCTGTTCGGAGCTTCCGATCCGTCCGATACCTAATTCAATTAATTAGCATTAATCCTTTAATTACTCAATTAGGGCACGGGCTACTACACGCACCCTATTCGAAATTTTCAGTAAAAAGTTATACTCATTCTACCAAGAAGGGTTGGTGCAGAAAGTTACAAAAATTACCAAAGGCTACAACAAAGATCAAAGTTGCTAGGGCTATTTCAAATCTGAAAAAAAATTGCATACATAATCTCAACATGTCCCAAGCATAAACACATGCATATCTAGACATAACAATAATCGCATACATGTTTCTAAGGTGCAATACAATAAACTCAATTCTAAGTTTTCAAAGCTCAAACTAAACCAACACCTTCTATCATGCATTTGACAGCAATCTATTCTTAGCCCGAAGTCACCACATGCTAATCTTTCTCAATCTCGAGCTATCCAAGCCACTTCTGACTCGCTCATGCCCCAAACCTAATGCAATGCACACATACAAACAAAGCAACAACCGGATAACTCCGGTGAGAATAAATCTCAGTATGAAAGACATGCATATACACCATATAAGCATATTGAATCTATATGCTATAAGAATTCTAAATCATCAAAACATGTAACAACATGTAATCATAGAAATATACTTCATTCTTAAATCATTAAAGCATAGCTATTCATCTAAAGCAATATCATATCAAGCATATCAATGCATTCATATCTAGAATGGCATATCACAACATTCTAGCATTTATAATTGCATATTCTAAACCATAGAAATCTCTAGGTTAATGCATAAATGCAATGCATGTTTCAAGGAATAGACTATCAAATCTGATACCAATAAATCTTAGTTCTTGGGATCCCGGGGAAATAAAAACTTTAACCGACCACCAACTTACCCAATCGAGGTGACGTTAAATATCTCAATTCCCCTGACTTTGGTGCAACTATAGTGAGTCTTCTAGCTCTGGAAGTAAATCTACATTCCGTGCTACTCAACTACAGCCCTCCAAACGTCATATGCACTCTAGGCCAATCAGCCCTCTGTGCTTTTCAAGGTAGGGTTCAACATGAATGCAACATAATCTTGATGCATTAAATCATACAAATACTGATAAACATCTTGAACACACAATTCAATAATCATTCATAGCAACAATAGCAAATAAATCGCATAAGAGCACTTAACCAGATAAGTATGTGATTTTAGGAAAACTCAAAAACCAACGTTCTCGAGTTGTTCTACCTGGCGAGGATAATGTCGAATGATACCTTTATTCTGATTCAAGTATCTGAACTCGTGCAAGTCTTGATCAGACACAACTATCAAATTTCTGCTCTTCACAATCTGCTTCAACTCTTAGTTTCTCTCATTTTGGATTCGATATTCAAACGGATCAAACACGTCGATTCGACTTCGAGAACTTCAATTTTCAACTGAAATGAAGTGTAAACCATGCTCCATATCATTATAAATCTGTTATTTATTGCTAAGTTGAGTCTATAATTGAAATCGGATTAAAATGCAAATCGGAGGCGTAATAGTTCGAAATCGATAATTCCAAATGGTTAAACATCAATATTTCTATCATCTTAATACTATATCATCACCATTTCCACCACACATACACGTACATAGCACCTTATAATTTTCAGATTTCTCACAATTCTTTCAAAATTCGAAAACATGTCCAAACGACGGTATTTTCTCGATCCGTCTTAGATATACTATCGTCGTATGTTTAAACAATTAAATCGTAATTCTAACAACAAATTAAAATTAAAACATGGTAGAACTTCAAAAAAATTTCGTCAAAACGTAGAACTCGAAGCCGTGATCGCAAATATACAATCAATCGGAAATTCTACAGGGCGGATCAAAAGATATGGAAGCTTGAAATGCGAAATTTTCTTGAGACAATTTCTTCCAACCTTGCTCTCGGCTTCTTCACAAATATTCTGAAAGAAATCTTCACAATAAATATATACATCCCACGTGGGATTCCCACTTGCATAGAAATTGCACTTTGGTCCCTAAACTTGTGCATAATTGCAAATCAGTTCCCGGACAAGCGATTTAATTCAATTTTAATCCTAAATAATTTAAGAATATTATAATTTAATTCTAAACTCCAAATATTCTCAAATTAAATATTTTCGGATTAAAATTAAATAATTTTGGACCTTATCGCATTTTAATCCTTGATCTTATCAAAATTTGTAAATTGGTCCTTGCTCGGATTTCAATCGCAATTAAATCCTTGATATTTCTAATCTTGGAATTCCCATCTTAAATTCCATAAATATCAATTCAAATAATTTTAATATTTTAATTTAAGAATTCCGGATATTAAAATCTTACAATCCGAAAATCCTCAAATTAAATATTTTCGACCCGAAATCAAATATCTAATTTCTCAAATTCTTCAAAGTAATATTTTATCATATTCGGAATTTAAATTTAAAATCCCGTAATTAAGAACTTAATATTTTCGGGCCTTACACTTCCAATTAAATAACTCCTTGTAATTTTCTTTTCCACCCTCACGATGACCCCAAGCATCTCTGCGTTACCTTACTTGTCTATACGGAGTTAAGAATCCCTCGACATTTGCATATACATTATCACAAAGGTAGTAACAACCAACATCAATGATAAAAATCAAACTTATACGTTTTCAATTCACAAGAGTTTTCAGCATATATATTAATGAAGATTCAAAAATAAAGTTAGAAGATTGTAAAAATATAAACTTGCTAAATTACATACTGGAACTTTGAACTAATCACTTCTCGCGTCAATGCATTTCGAAGAACTCGAGCATCTGTCGTGGAGCCCTCCCACCCAGTCAAGGCATAAATGAAGTTCATATTGTGATTGCATACTCCAAGGACGTTCACCGCTAGTATTCCTTTTCTAGTCCTATACTTCGCTTTATCTCGTGTAGGGACATGAACCGAAATATGTGTTCCATCCAATGCACCCAGACACCCCTACAATTGGAAGAAGAAATACCATAATGCATAAAACAGAAATATGTATTAACAAGCAGATTCTTATAAAAAAAAATACAAAATGAAGTACTACCTTGAACCATTTCCATGTATCGTTTGTGCAGTTTCCATCAACCGCAGTTGACTTCATAAGAAGAAGAAGATGTAACTTCAGAACGAAGTGCAGCACTTCATGTAAATAAGCGCTGATTGTTTGACCACTACGTCTATAATCATGACCCACAACATGGTTTTTTATGGTACGCCAAAATGGACAAGAACATCGCTACTTTCTCCTCGACTGTCACATATCTTGAATCTGCTACACCCCCTATGTTACTTACAAGGTAACAAAGCCTTTCAAATGCGGTTCAGCTCATTCTTAAGTTTATTAAACATTGAACATCTCCGGTGTCAATAATCCTCTGCAAATGACTGATTTGACCAGGGATCATATTGATCATCGTGTATGACAGAGAATCTCTTCGAATGCTACGATGTCTTTTTTTCAACATCCTCGATCGTTGGCGTAATAGAAAGCATAACAACAACATATTCCGACATTGCAGTTGGTGTACGACGAGAAAGAGTAGAATTTTCCTACGTCTACTATCCATCATTCAAGAAATCTCAAATACCCAAAAATAGTTCCAGTAAGGCACCATAATTCGTTGAAATCAATTAAACAAAAAGTGAACAAAAAACAGAAGTATCATAAGAGAAAAAAATCATTCGTATTCATACATATTGGCAGAACATGGAAGTATGAAATTGAAAATGACGAGTGAAGAGCATTTCAAAACACATTCATTCAAAGGAGAAAAGTCGGCGAACACAAACACAATGGAGTTGATTAAAAAATTTAACTAGTAAGGAACATAACAAATTGATTTCAACTCCTGAACTAATAAGAAGAAGCAGAGTTGTAGATTGAAAAAGAATAAGCAAACCTGTTGAGAGTTGAACGTCGTCAACAAGTACTACCGTCAACCTATTTTAAAAAATAGTTCTTGAGTTGCAGATCTTAAAACGTAGAAGAAAGCAACTTAGGAGAAATATATTCTTACCTTCAAAGCGGGAACAAGATGGAAGAAATGGCCAAGACGGTTGGGTGAAAGAAATACTAGGGCAAAGGGTAGAAAGGTAAAATCTTTTATAATCCGAAACATTGTTGACTTCTGGGTTAATAATACCTTCACCGAAGCGTGGACAGTAGTACCAGCATTTCTCTCATGAACAGTACCCTAATGCCGGGCCCTCGATATTAGCAGATTTAGTGAAAAAAGCTACCAAGCGTTTGATAAAGGGCTTATCCTAAGTTAATCTATGCTACCAAATGCATCCTGAAGGAATAATTTTTTATCAAAAAAAAATTTCTTTAAAAACTTTATCAAATAAATAAAAATAAAAATAATAATAATAATTTATTTAGACAAACACAACTATTAGACGGTCTCACGGGTCTAAATCCGTGAGACGGATCCCGACCCATGACCCTACCGCACAATTTTTGACCCGGTTTGTGTGCCCAATTCCTTCCTAGGCATAACACGTCTGCCCTCCAATCTCATCTCGAAGAAGAAATTAGTCTGCCCTCCATCTTCATCTCAAATTCGCGATCCATATCAAATGCGATCTCCAAATGAAGAAGAAAGTAGTTATCAGGTGGGATTCAACTTATATATGCACATATGTTATCCTTGCATTGAATCTGAAGCTGATTTTGGGGGGTTTTCAAAGTTAAAAATTGAATTGATTCTTGTTGTGTTCCAAATCTCGGTGAGTCTTAACTTTCTCAGTTTACAAGTCGTTGAGCTGGAAATGGCAGATTGATGAATTCTTCTTAAGATTTATGCTTGTGTTAGTTGCGTGTTCTTGGAATTTTTGCGTTTAGCATCGTTTTTCAGTAGTGTACCAGTAATTTTAGAATTTTGATAATATATGTATGTGTTAGTGCATTTCCGTGGAATGCAGTGAACAAGGAGTCTAGATTTTAGTAACTGATAATTATACTTTCGAATTTTGAAGATACACTTTGAACAAAAGTTTTATCTCTGTTTATTGGCTTTGAATTGGTGCTAGAATCATGTCATTTGATTTAAAATCAAAAGAGATATGTTCATTTTACTGAAACTGGCCTGTGTTGAAATCATGGTGCGAGTCTGTGCATTGTCCTACTGTTCTTTTGAATTCTGGAACTTATCATGACATAATTTGAAGTTGAGGTTCAAATAAAACTAGTAGATAATTTTGTTTCTTTGATTTTCCATCAGTTATAGCTCATTTGGATGTAAAATGAATTTTATATGAATTTTCCAAGGGAACTACTCTAATCTACAAAAAAACAGAACACCCAAATGTCATGCATGTTTTTGCACACGGATTCAAGCCTGTTAGTTGATTTTATTTGGAAAATATTTGAGAATATAAAATGTAGAAAAATGAGTTATCTTTCATTTCCAATATACATAACTTGTTTTGGATAAAAAAAAATGAATCAGATGTGTGAATTTTATACTAACAAGTGACGAACCTGGTATTCTGTGGTAACCTTGCTGATTATGTACTGTTATGGGGTGTTTTAGCCTAACTAAATGAACAAATTTCAGTTCAGTGTTTTCTAATGAATCGTGGGAACCTGAGCTAGGTTTCTAACCATGCATGCCATCCGTAATTTTGATAAGTATGAGGTGATCTATGAGCTTGAAACCTAGTAGGAGTACAAACTGGAAATTTGTCAATTACTAAGTTTTAAATTTGTTTGGCACTTCTTAATTGGGTAATTGAAATATGATGAAATCTATTTTGAGCTTGTTTTTCTTTCTTTTTTCTTTAGTTTTTGTTTTCTACAAGATTATCCTTGTTGATTTTAAGGAAATTTATCCTAATAAATGTACATACGCTTGATGGTATTTTGTCTACGAAAATAGTTGTGTTCGTTTTGTATGAATCATGTTTTTTTTTCAATGAAACATAACAATTTGAAGTCCTAATGAAGTTTTATGATCTTTGGAATATTGAAGTCATCCTTTTGCTATCAATAACAAATATTAGTTTACATACCCTTTGGGTTTTTTATTTTATTTTAAAGAAACTAATAGACATCGTAATAAATGCTATACTCCATATTGTTAATTCTCTGGTTAATTCTTTTCAGGTCAGCGATCTAACCAAAGCAGCATCTAGCTATGGGACACTAAATACTATACTCCATATTGATGTGCTAAATGACACAGTGAGGACATCGGGAAGTCTTTCACGTAGTTTACGCAGAGTTAGGCAGGGTCTTGATCTCATCAGATCTCTATTCCAAATTTTTTTTTCATCAGAGTATGTTTAGCTCCTTCATTTTAGTTCGTGCTTTAAAATATTATTGTTTCACATTATTGAAAAGTCTAATGATGTTCTTTGAATTTTTTCAATAATTTCAATTTTCCCCATTCTTTTAGTTTGAGATTTCCTGCTAAGTAGTAAACTATGCAATAAAATGTTAAAATTAACTATGTTAGCTTGGTGAATGAACAGTACAGTGATGAATTGAACCATACGTCAAGAAATCTAGACTTACCAATTGTTGCAATTCCAACTTTGGCTCTAGCAGGTTTAATATCTGAGCTGCTGCAATTATCCGAGCCTAAACCAATGCAATTTTGTTGCAGGGTAATATGTTCTGTGGTAATTTTTCACGTCTGATCGAAGCCCAATTCTCTTGTGGTTTCCATGCACTGTTTTGTTCCACTAAAATTCATATCATTTTATATGTTTTAACTAGGAAATTAATTCCCTAGTATCTATTTGTTGTGAGACAGGTTGTGGATATTTATGTTGTTGTGCTAGAGAAGAACATAAATATAACTCAATTGCAATCATGCGTTAGGTCCACACTATCAGTTGTTCAAATCCCATTCGCTGGTTTTGTCTTCTATCCTATGATGGTAGTAATGGTCGTTAATTGTGAAATAGTTAATGTTTTGTTCAAAACTGTCGACTGAATTTCAAAGTTTATGAGCTTGTTGCGTTATTGAATTGAATATTGAACCGTTCTCCATTGATTTTGAAACATTTGTGTTTATTTGAAAATGAAAATATACAAAGGTTTTATAAATTTGAAGCTCGTCGGAAGCAGAGTTGAATATCTGAGCTTAAACCAATGCATATCTGAATTCCTTTGCTATGTAGATGATGGGTCGTCCTCTTGCTGTTGGTGGATCGACTTTGAGAAGGCTGTGACCTTGCTTGGGTTGGATTGTGAAGAATTCTCACACAACATGTCTTCTTCGAAAATGGTAGCCAAATCTCATACTGGACCACTGCTTTCTCGTAGCTCGACAATTGTCGCCCAAAGCAAATATTAAAGCGGCATCAGAGAATTGTGGCAAAAAGCTACGGAGCAATGCTTGATTCCTCTTGTCAAGACCTGACATTTTCTTTCGACACATTAATAAATGGATCTCATGATTATCTCCTGAGAAGCTTTGGCAATGCTTGTTTCAGCAAATTCTGGGTAAACTTAGCCAACCCAAAGCTACATACTCCCCACTTTTATCTTTCTGTTCTCTGCCCCGTTTTCCAAATATTTTACATTCAATGTATTTACACTTCTTAGACCAGCAATTTCGATTATCTTCAGACTTGAACAGTTGAAGGATTTCAGTTATTTTTGTCTGCTGCACTGTTGTGGGAAGCCTCATGGATTCAAGTGCCACAAGACAGTTGGAAGAACACCTGTGCGAACTGGGTATGACGATGCCTGGACTGTACAATGTGTGGGCAAGAAGTATCTCTTTAGCAGACATGCTTGCAGAAGCTAGGAACATTATGAAGCAACTTTCATGAATTTCCACTCACTTGCAGAAGATGAATATCGGGATGTCAAGCATAGGATAAATGGTGACAAAGATGTTGTCGAAATATAATTTTTTGTAATACTTTTTATGTTAAAAGTATTAGTTTTCATAGTAAAATTATTATTTTATATGTTAAAAATATTAAACTATAATATATACTTATTTAACTAAAAATATTACTTGTTAGCTCAAAAATAGTAGTTTTCACGACAAAAGTATTACGTTTTATGTTAAAAGTATTATTTTGTAATATATACTTATTTGATTGAAAAATATTAATTTTAATGTAAAAAATATTATTGTTTACAACAAAAGTATTATTTATTAGTTCAAAAACATTAATTTGTATTTATGTATAATTCAATAAAATTATTACTTTTTAGATCAAAAAATAATAATATCGGGATGTCAAGCATAGGATAGATGGTGACAAAGATGTTGTCGAAATATAATATTTTTTATTATTTTTATGTTAAAATTATTATTTTTCATAGTAAAAGTATTACTTTGTCTTGTAAAAATACTAAAGCATAATATTTACGTATTTGACAAAAAAATATTACTTGTTGACTCAAAAGTATTAGTTTTCACTACAAACGTATTGCATTTTATGTCAAAAATATTATTTTGTAATATATACTTATTTGATTGAAAAATATTAATTTTAATGTCAACAGTATTATTGTTTACTGCAAAACTATTACTTATTAGTTCAAAAATATTAATTTGTATTTATGTGTATATCAATAAAATTATTACTTTTTGGATAAAAAATATTAATTTTTCCTTAAAAAAATTGCAAAAATATTAATTTTTACTTATGTTTATTTGATTGAAAAATATTAATTTTTAGGTCAAAAATATTATTTCATCAGAAAATAGTGGAATTGGAAGGTCCAGGAATCTTACCCAAACATGAACAATCGAGCTTTCCCTCTGATAATCGAACGTTGGCATCCACTTAAACACCCGCAGCAGGTGTCCTTGAAGAAACCAGCGGCCCTTTCTCCAGAATCTAGCCATATCCTCCTCGAGTTTGAAATCAATAAATAGATAGTCTGGCTGAAGAAATTTCACAACGTAAAGACCAGAAAACCCTACAATAGAAAAATCTTCCAACGTCCGCTGGCGAGAAGGCCAACCCCCTAAAAATTTTCCGATTAAAGCAGAAGGATAGACCTTGCCCATGTCACGCGTTTCCTTCTCCGCGAAGAAAATACCCGGGGTGTTCTTGTTCGTCACCATCGGTTTGCAATCCAACGGCCGCTCGACTCCTTCCAAAAAACTTTTACAGAGAGTATGTGTAGACGACGCCATGAAAGCCGCTGCATAGGATTTTTTTCCTCCATCCGGTGGATCCGGTTCAAGCACCATTGTTCCACCGACCAGAGAAGGGTGATCTCTCATGGGAAATCTCTCCAGAAATGACTAAAATTGTTGAAAACTTATAGTCAAGGCAATCAATGAACATCACTTTATTTTCTTTTCTTTGTTCATTACCTTCATAGAGTTGTATCAACTTTTCCCAGAATACCTTGGCAGTCTTACACATTTTGATCTTGCTAAATATGTTATTGTCGAGAGTTTTGTATAAGATATCCTTGGAAACATTATCCATGTTTGATTTCTTCCTGTCTTCCGTTATCCACTCGCTTCTTGGTTTTTCAATGGTATATGGTGCTCCACCACTCACAGAAACATCAATGTTAGCTTTGGTAATGGTCATGGGTCCGTCAGTAATGATGTACCACATATCATCGTCCTGTGCTGCCAAGTGTGCTTGCATCCTGATTTTCCAATCATCAAAGTTTTCCTTTGAGAACATAGGTATTTTGCTGAATGATGTCATCTTTAATGAGTGCTCAAATCAAGAAAGAATCCTCGCTCCGAGATCACTTTTGGACCGCTTAGTGTGTGTGTAAGAGGGTGAATACACAACTTCTAAATTTTATTCTACAAATGATAGTTCAGATGTGATGACAACTGGTCCACTAGCTCTTTCTTGAATGTCTATATCAATCAACCAAAAAAATAATTTTGTGGAAAGAGGTCGACTAACAGATAGAAAACAAAAATGATATATCAACTGAAATAAGATACCACAAAATATGTTTATGGGGTTTAAAGATTAAAGACTCCTAAAGCACCTCTTCTTTCTTTTGGGACGGTTTTTACTATAAGATTTGAGTGTTACAAACATTTTTCAAGACCCCGATTCAATAGGGACTTACACTACCTTGAGTGAAACTCCTAGTACTTACAAATACAATACATATTACTCAACTGATTTTACAAATACAAAGTTTACACTTTGAAAAATTAGCACGATGTGATCCTAACTGTTTAGATATGTAATTTGTAAGAGTGTACTTTCGAAAGTATCAATTTCTTGTATTAAACTTGATAATTTTGATATTGCGACTGTTTGATGGAATGCGATTATTCAAGAGATCAAGGAGGGTTCTTCAACTGATCTTTGAGCTATTTATAGGCTCCTATTGCAACGGTCATAAATACTTTCAAAAAGTATATGTTTCTCACTATAAATTTCTGTTGCTTTGTGTTGTAAATCTTGTAGACAAAATCTGAAAGAAAGTACACTCTGAGCATTGTCACTGTTGCGACGTCTACAGTGTAATATTGTCCTTTTCCAAAAATAGTTAAAATCCAATTTTTGTTGATATCGTCGTAGACTTAGTTCTGGTCAGATCAATCGAGCAACCTTGACTAGTCGAGAATATCTCCAGTTAAGATTCAGTAAAGGGGCCTAGTTCAGTCGTAGTCTTCAGTCGTCAAATATTCTGCTAGATCCAGTATTGGATTCCTTGATGAGTTCAATTGTCTGATCCATTCGAATAATTCCAGTTGCGATTAAGGACTAGCTCACTGACTTCTATTGACTTTTTCTAGTTGAGTAACTCGATCCAGTTTTCTAACTTCGTCCAGTTGAGTTAACTTAGTCTCTTTTTTTTTCCTTAGATTATTTTTGTAACACCAAAACTCGATAATTGGTTTCCCAACACTCTTTTTTATAAATCCCAATGTAACTTCAAATCAGAAAATACTGGCGTTGAAGGCCAAAATCCTCACCATAGAAAAACCAACTTTTGTCTTCTTATTGATAAAAATGAATGATGCTCTGATAACAATATACGGTGTCCTTGTATTTGGTCAAAATATCTATACCCATGATGTAGTCAAACTTTTCCATGTCTAAGATCAATAAGTTAAGTCATTTCTATCAAATTCTAACAAGCAATCCAACAACAGTCTCTTGGATCACAACTCCTGACCCATAGGTGTAGACACAGACATTAAAAACCTAATGAAATGCACGAGAACTTATGATCCTTATAAAATAGAGATGCTATGAATGAATGTGATTATCTTGTGTCAATTAATACATATGCAAAAATGCCACATAACTCGGCTTGCTCTTGGTTTAGAGAAAACACTTGCCCTAGGACTCGTGGTTTGTAGGAGTTGCTAAGATCCTTGAGACTTCCCTCTGCGATGAGAACCCGGAGTAGGAAAATTTTTTTGTTGCATGGTGACCTCAAACTGATTCCAATTGTAAGATCCTACCATTGAACCTTTGGCTCCACTTTGATTCTAAAATTTAGGAACATTCCTCTTCATGCGGTCAAAACTACCGCAGTTGAAGAAAATACTTGTTTCCCTTCAACACCTGCCCATTGGGTCATTGCCCCTAAAATGACCACACGAATTATTCTTTCTACCAAAACTGTGCCCTCATCCAGAACCTGAAGAACAAGAAGTGGGATTATAAAAAATTGACTCTTTGGTCCCAACAAAGTAGAACTCTTACTGGCTTGTATGGCTTTCCTCATAACAGTGCTGATCTTGATTAACCAATCCTTTACATGAAATTCGGATATTCACAAACAAAAACTCTATTAATGATCTTCTAATTCAAACCATTCAAAAAATGTGAATATTTCAATGCAAAATTCTCATTGATATGTAGCATATGGTAGTAGATCCAAAAAGGTTTATGATATTCCTCAATACTAGAATCTCCTTGCTTAATGATCGACAGTTCCTTTAGTGACTGGCTCCGAAATCACCTACTACATAAACCTAAGCATGTAACTAAATCTTGGGCACAAAAATTCAATTAATAACCAGCAGAAACATTAAACGATTCAACAATCCAATCGGCGGAATACAACCGGTACTGAAATCAAATAAAATAACTGTTATACAACCCAATAGAAAGATAGTACTGATAATATACAAATAGAAACCTAGTACGGAAACAATCTCAACACTGCTGCAGACAATGACCGCTATCTCCCGGTCCATCCAACCTAAGCCCTATCATGTGGAATGGGGTGTCCAGAACCAAAAATAGAGGACATGAGCTAACAATTCTCAGTACGTAAGTATGAGTATATACATGTTATGAATGCTAATGCAAATGAACGGGTACCGTAAACCTATCATGGTAAAAATTTGCTCAAACAAGAGGCACCATGTTATGTAGCACGCTAGGCCATCACATCAGGAGGTGGCTCACATACCAGAAGGAAAAGGTGGATATAGGTGACCTGATCATATAATCCAACGGGTTCAACCATCCACTCAATAACCTGGGGCTGAGCGACCCCGCTATGGATAATATCAAGGTACAGACTCAACATGATAATGCATGCAACATAATAATTGTGACATAATATATACACATAAGTCATGCCATATAAATATGCACACATAGAACATGCATACTCAACCAAGATATCTCGGATAGTACATCCGTACCTCAATACAAGCAACCTACCAACACTGGCTCTCTAGTTCAAGCCTATAAACAAATAATCATCATATCACTTATTTCTACTAAAAGTCTTAACTAGACTCATAGCTACTCACTGAATCTAATAAGAGTCTTGAATTATACATACGTTCTTCGTTATCCCTTTGATGGAGATGACCTCAAACTCTAGGCACAACTCCGCTACGATCCCGGTAGCGCGTTGCTATCGACTGGCCCTCAAGACGACGCCTGGAAGCATTCCAAATCAGCATGAAATGAGATAGAGAATTGTGAATTGACAAGGAAAAGTGAAGCCCTCGGTCCCTATATATAGTCAACGATCGGAACTATCGATCCCACATTCAAACCTTCCAAACTGGGGTTCGGAGCTTCCGATCTTTAGCCACCAAACGTGTGTCTCTGATTGGACAACACACCGCTATTGACGGAGTTTGGAGCTTCTGAACTGGAGTTCGGAGATTCCGATATATCTCCAGTCATCTCACCAACCAGAAAGCCCATATTTTCTTATCCAAAGGAGATCGGACCTTACGATCGTGAGTTCGGAGCTTCCGAACTCATCCTCTGCCTTTGAAGTACATCGCTGCTTCTGAACTGCTCTTTAGAGCTTCCGAACTGTTCCATAACTTGAAGTACTTGGAACCAATTCCGATCGTTCTGAATCCGATTTTCAACTCCTTAAATCAATTGGGAGTCTCAAAATCATGTTTTTACCAATTGAACATGTTTATGCTGTTGATTAACTTAATTGAGAATCGGGCTACATCAGTTCCATCTATTTTGCTTGCCGAAGATCTGGCAGAAAGTGATGCTTAACAAAGCTTGATGGAATTGTTCC
This sequence comes from Henckelia pumila, assembly GCF_033568475.1. Classification (NCBI taxonomy): domain Eukaryota; kingdom Viridiplantae; phylum Streptophyta; class Magnoliopsida; order Lamiales; family Gesneriaceae; genus Henckelia; species Henckelia pumila. The sequence goes on from NC_133121.1 coordinate 196,412,157, forward strand.
CGACGGATCCACCCATACCGTTGGACTAGCTAGAATGTTAGAATCAGATTTCGACCAGTTTTGTGCTTTACGAAATCAGCTACTCCATCTTTTAATCCTCGTTATAATACAAAACTCAAAAACATTGATCCATTCTATTTTCCCAAGCCTAAGCTACATCATAACTCTCAATATCTCTTGTTAGTAATGGATGTCCAATCTTCATGAAACCCATCATATTGATTCCATTTCTTCTTCTTCTTCTTCTTCTTTCATCATTGTCTCTATGTTGCCTTCCGTTATGATCTTTACAACGACGTTCCCGACCTGCATTGTCACCATAAAATCCATGTCCCACATTGTCATCAACACTTTTGTTGGGATCTCGGGTGATAATCTCCATTCGTATTGGTCATCGATATTAATAACAATCCAGCAAAGAAGTAAGCAAGAAATAATTTTTTTAAATTTCGGGCGCAAGTGCGCCCAAAGTGGCAGAAAGTTTTACTCAACAGGGTGCGGGTGCGCCCAGGGACAGCGCGGGTGCGCCCAAACGACCAGAAAAATTCCACTTTGGCATCTTTTGCTGTCAATTGCATTTCTAAAGTCTAATTAAACATAGAACCATCTCAATTCAATTCTAACATGATCTAAATACATAATCCAAGCTAAAAAATAAATCTCAAAGTATAAGAATCTCATACATAATTTTAGAATACAAAACAACAAGTTTAAATTTAGTTCTAAAGTCTCAAATACTTCTAAGACTTCAATAACACTAGTTTGACAGCAAAATCTACTTCTTAACCCGAGTCTCCACTTCTAAATCTTTCAATCTCAAGTTATCCAAGTCTAGTCTGACTAGCTCCTGCCTCATCTGTTGCCATGCACACATACAAAATAAGACAACAGCCGGATAACTCTGGTGAGAATATATTTCTCAGTATAAAAGACATATTTATGCGTTAAAATAGCATCATCTCAACTCTAAACATATCAACTCAAGAATATAGTAATATAACTCATATATCAAAAATTGATTCATATCAGATCTCTGCCATCAAGATTCGTATCCGATCTTGACATGGATATCCATTTATCGTAGTTCGTATCCGACTCGAAAATAAGATCTTATAAGATCTTGGAAATAGAATCAATTCATATATCATATCATATATAAATCAAAGATCCACTACCTGAAATGGATCAACAATCATAATTTCTAAATCAAGAACAATCAAATAACCAAGTATGTGATTTATCGGGATAACTCTAGAATCATCATTTTCGAGTATCAAATCTGTGAGACATCGGTTCTAAACATCTAATTAAGGAGTAAACAATAATTAAGCATCCAAGATCTAAGAACTAAAAGCAAAGCAAAGGAAAAAAAAAATTTTTTAAAAGAGGGCCGTGCTCGGGCGGCCAAAAACCGCCGCTCGAGCGCGCCCTGGACAGAGGCGCTACTGGTCTCGGGGTGGGGTGCGCTCGGGCTGCTAAAAATTGCAGCTCGGGCGCCCCCTACAGCAGAAACAGAATAGCAGAAAGCATGCTTGCAACTCCATCTAAATATATTCCAATGCAATCCAAATCAACACATACATTATAAATGCAGTTCCTCCGATTAATACATGAAGTTCTAGAGTTTAACAACTACTCCAAAATAGAACATGCCACGATAACAATACGGCAAAGCTTGCATGTCAATACAACATAATAACGAAGTTCGATATCTAAACATGTTCTAACAACGCTAGGTAGACATGCTGACATGACTTCTAAACCGAGTCTCACTGCTACAACTTTCCCTCGGAGCTAACCATGCCTCTTCTAACTTGATCCTGCCCCACCTGTTGCCAAGTACACATACAAAACAAAGCAACAGCCGGATAACCGGTGAGAATGATAATCCCAGTAAAAGCAACATATCAAATAATGGATATACAACATGCTATCAAACAACATATTCAAGTCGAAGCTAAATATATGCATGTCTTTAAAACCAGGATATCGATTCTGATAAACAAGGGAGTGCTGCTCTGCTTTTGGGATCTCGAGGATGAGATCACGTAACAACTCACCGACTCTCCCAATCGAGGTGGTGCCACGTATCCCACTCCTCTAGACTTTGAGCAACCATAATGAGTATGCTAGCACTAGGCGAAATACTACAACTTAGGCCACTCAATCATAGTTCCCAAACGTCTAAACAAAAAGGGCGGTTCTGCCCGCTGAAAACAAGATTGGCTCAAGATGAATGCATAACAGAAACATAACACATAAGCCATTTAACAAAAGCCAAAACAATCAAACAAAACACAAGTTCCTCATGCTAGAACAAGTGTAGATGCAAGTACGTGATTTCAAAAGGGAAAACTCGAGAACCACAGTCCCGAGTATGCTATCCCGCTACGATGACTGCTTTTACCTTTCAATGCAGTAGCTTCCAACTCCGGATACACTACAAAAGAGACTGTATCAACAACTATACAATCTAACAACAACAAGGCAACGGTTCAAGGAAATGCTCTATACCGTTCTTTGTTCAAATCTCGGAAACGATCAAACAGCTGCTAACACTGGGCTTGATACCTCCAAACGGATCTGTACGGAGACAAATGAATGATCAATAACCAAGATCAACTTATAAGCCAAGTTCCAACAACTCAAAAACGGTTCAAAATCCCCAAAACTCAAATCGACGGCATAACGGCTATAACTGAACAAATCGGCAACGCAGACGGCAGTTCAATACCGATAACAACTCAATTCAATGCTAATACAACAACAACAAGACAAACCCAGCAAATCTCAAAACTCACATTTTCGAAAATAGCTTCCAAAAATCATAACAATTTCGAACGTCGCTCTATTTCAAAACCGACAGATAATTAACGATCAGAACTCTGTCAACATACTCGAATCTAGAACGATTCTAACAACATCCAAAAACTAGAATGTATCGGATCGAAGAAGAACTTACGATATAACAGAGCTCTCACTGCAGTGATCGATAATCTGCCTTCAGAAATAATTTCCAACGGACGGATCGAGCCCGGGATGAAATCACAAAGCTCAAAAGCTCAAAAGTGGCGTCTACAATGGAGGAGGCGTGCTTGAGGAAGGAGAAGAAAGCTTCTCCAATCAAATCCAAGTGTAGATAATATATAAAAATCAATATTTGCGTTTTAGTCCCTGAAATTTCCAAAATTTGCAAAAAGGACCCTGATCAAAATCAAACCGGCTCGAGAACTCTGTAATCTCTGATTAACTCAAATAAACTCATTTAAGATAAAAGGGGCGTTACAATTCTCCCCCACTAAGAAGAGATTTCGTCCTCGAAATCAATGAGAACCACAACTCATAAGATAGAATAAAGAACTAAAGACAGTAAGAAGAACTCACGTCATCCGAATAACTCTGAAAAACGCTGTCTCATGCTAGAATCTGTCTCCCAAGTTGCTTCCTCGACGCCGTGACGGCTCCACTGCACCTTCACTAACGGGATCGACTTGGTTCTGAGTTGCTTTTCTTTCTGATCAAGGATCTGAATCGGTCGTTCAAAGTAGCTCAGAGTCTCGTCTAACTTGGCTTCGTCAGGCTGAAGGATATGAGAAGAATCTGGATGATACTTTCGCAGCATAAAGACGTGAAAAACGTCGTGAATACCAGATAAAGACGGAGGAAGTGCAAGTTTGTAGGCAAGATCGCCTATCTTCTCGAGAATCTCGTACGGCCCAATGAATCTCGGAGATAACTTCCCTCTCTTACCGAATCTGACGGTGCCTTTGAACGGAGAAATCTTAAGGAAAACACGGTCTCCCTGCTCAAAACTCAGAGGTCGACGTCTGACATTTGCATACTTCGCCTGTCTATCTTGAGCTGACTTCATTCTGGTCTGAATGATCTTAACCTGCTCTGCCATATCTCTAAGCATATCCGGTCCCAAATCTGGTGACTCGGACAAGTCATCCCAAAACAACGGAGATCGGCATTTCTTATCGTACAATGCCTCAAAAGGCGCCATACCGATACTCGCTTGGAAGCTGTTGTTGTAAGAAAACTCAACAAGAGGCAAAGAATCCTGCCAACTAGTGCCAAAGTCTAGCACTACCGCTCGCAGCATATCCTCTAACGTCTGGATAGTCCGCTCTGACTGTTCATCGGTCTGAGGATGATAAGCTGTACTCAGATGCAATCGAGTACCAAGTGCCCCCTGAAGACTGTGCCAGAAGTGAGAAGTGAATCTAGGATCTCTGTCTGAAACGATCGACTTCGGCACACCATGCAGTCTCACAACATTGCTAACATACAACTCAGCCATCTGATCATGGCGATACGTCATCCTGTACGGAATAAAACACGCAGACTTCGTCAATCGGTCGATCACTACCCAAATGGCATCGCATCCTCGAACGGATCGTGGTAGCTTCGTGACGAAATCCATGGAAATGTGATCCCACTTCCATTCAGGAACAGATAAACTGTGCAACAGACCTCCTGGTCGCTTCCGTTCTGCTTTCACCTGTTGACAATTCAAACACCGAGATACAAACCTCGCTACGTTGCTCTTCATTCTCTTCCACCAAAACTGGTTCTTCAGATCGTTGTACATCTTACGACCTCCAGGATGAATACTAAACCGACTGCAATGAGCCTCTCGGAGAATACGCTGTCTCAACTCCGAAATATCAGGCACAACAATACGGTTATTCACATACAGTACATCATCTCTAACCTGGAATTCAGACTGATGACCCGATCTGACTTTCTCTACTGAAATCTGGATACTCGGCTCAGACTTCTGTGCTTCTCTGATTGCAAAAAACAACTCCGGTTTGGCTTGAATAGCAAACACTCTGATAGTCTCCCTATCTGTTTCAAACTCTAAACCAGAAGTGCAACAATCATCGATCAACTGAGAAACACCAATAGTAGAAAGAGATAAAGAACAAAGCTTTCGGCTCAACGCATCTGCAACTGCATTCGACTTCCCCGGATAATACTTGATCTCACAGTCGAAATCTTTCAACAGATCTAACCACCTTCTCTGTCTCATATTCAGCTCTGCCTGAGAAAACAAGTACTTAAGACTCTTATGATCAGAAAAGATCTCGAAGGACTCAACATAAATATAGTGACGCCAGATCTTCAAAGCAAAGACGATCGCAGCTAGTTCAAGATCATGGACCGGATAACGAGTCTCGTGCGGTTTCAGCTGCCTCGATGCATACGCCACCACATGCTTATGCTGCATAAGAACACAACCCAAGCCTCGGTTAGAAGCATCACAATAGACTGTGAAACCTCCAGTACCCTTCGGAATAGAAAGAATTGGAGCACTGGTCAGTCTCCTCTTCAGATCAACAAAGCTAGCCTCACAATCTGGAGTCCAAACAAAAGGCGCATTCTTCTGAGTCAGTTGGGTAATTGGCTTGGCAATAGATGAGAAACCCTCGATGAAACGACGGTAATAACCAGCTAAACCCATGAAGCTTCGGATCTCCGGCACTGAAGTAGGTCTAGGCCAATTCATAACCGCTTCAATATTGTTGGGATCGACAGAAATCCCATCTTCAGAAATAATATGACCGAGAAAGACAACTCGATCTAACCAGAATTCACACTTAGACAGCTTGGCAAACAACTGCTCAACTCGCAAAATCTGCAGTACGGTCCTCAAGTGCTCTGCATGGTCAGTACGGTTCTTCGAGTAGATAAGAATATCATCGATGAAAATAATGACGAACTCATCTAAATAATGCTGAAAGATATGGTTCATCAAACCCATAAAAACCGCTGGGGCATTAGTCAAACCGAACGGCATGACTATAAACTCAAAGTGACCATACCTCGTCCTGAATGCTGTCTTAGGAACGTCTTCCTCTCGCACTCTCAACTGGTGATAACCTGACCTCAGATCAATCTTAGAGTAGACAGAAGAACCCTGCAGCTGATCAAACAAGTCATCTATTCTGGGTAAAGGATACCTGTTCTTAACTGTAGCCTGATTCAATTGGCGATAGTCAATACAGAGCCGCATAGAACCATCCTTCTTCCGAACAAAAAGCACCGGAGCACCCCAAGGCGATACACTAGGTCTGATGTATCCCTTGGCAATCAAATCCTCAAGTTGCTCCTTCAACTCTCTCAATTCAACAAGTGCCATACGATAAGGAGCTTTTGAAATAGGTTGAGTACCTGGCACTAAGTCAATGCTGAATTCGATTTCTCGAATTGGTGGCAAACCAGGAACATCTTCCGGGAACACATCCGCAAAATCTCTAACCACTGGTATATCGACCAAAGCTGGGCTAGATTTCAGTACATCAACTGCATACACCAAAAATCCTTCTGCACCTTTCTGTAGCAAATAAGTCATAGATAACTCTGAAATCAAAGGAATTCTAGATCGAGAACCCTTACCAAAGAATTTCCACTTGTCTGCCCTTTCAGGTCTAAACCGGACAACCTTCAGAAAACAATCGACTGTTGCCCTGTACTTGGTCAAAGCATCTATACCGATAATACAATCAAAATCTGACAACCCAAGCACAATACAGTCGAATTCTAACAAATTCCCCTCAAAACAAAGTTCACAGTTCCTGACTAGTCTGACAGAAACAATTCCTCCACCCAAAGGTGAAGTAACAGCTACTACTGTAGGCAACAATTCAGTTGGCAAAGCATGCAATAATACGAATTTCTCAGAGATAAAAGAATGGGAAGCACCCGTATCTATCAAGACATGAGCAGAATAATCGAAAATCGAACAGTTACCTGCTATGACATCGTCAGGTGCTGCCTGAGCCTGATCCTCTGTCAATGCAAAGACTCGTGCTTGCTGTCTCGGAGGCTGATTTGCACTAGAGTTACCCCCCTGTCGGTTCTGCTGCTGAGGCTGGAAAGAGTGCACTGCAGAAGACTGCCTCTGAGGCTGAGCTGCAGGTCTAGACGAACTCCCACTCTGAGCTCTATCTTTGTTACGTTGAGGGCACACCTTAGAGAAGTGTCCCGGTTGCTGACATGTGTTACAATTGCCGAAGACTCCCACACACTGATCCGGTGAGTGTCTTCCTCCACACTTGCTGCAGTACAAGGATGAGGACCCAGAACTCGGTCCTGAACCGAATTGCTTCGAACCACTGGAACTGGACGAACTGTTTCCTTGCCTCTTGAACTGTTTACCTCTTGCTTTTTACTGATCCTTTCTGTTTCCCCCACTGCTACCACCTTCGTACCTCTGCTGCTGGTTCTGATGTTGAGGTGGCTGATTCTGGTACTGAGATGGTTGGTTCTGATACTGTCTCTGCTGCTGAGGTGCCCCCTGATTACTTCTTTGCCTCCACAAGCCTGCTTCTGCTCCCTTTGCGTAATTCATGGCATCCGCAAAGTTGCTAGGCCTGTTGGTGTTAACCAACGTGAAGACATCGGGGTTCAACCCGTTGATGAACTCATCTGCCTTAGCTTCTTCATCTTCGGCAATTAGCGGTGCAAAACGCAACAGACTATCGAACTTAGCCACGTACTCTTCAATGTTCAGATTCCCTTGCTTTAGATTTGCAAACTCTGCTCCCTTATCCTTACGATACGAAATAGGGAAAAACCGCTTATAAAACTCAGATTTAAAAAGAGTCCAAGTAACCTCTGTACCTCTACTCTCAAATGCTTTCTTTGTCATGATCCACCAGCTCTTAGCACCACCACGCAGCTGATGAATTACTAACCTGATTCGGCGGTCATCTGTGTAGTCAATGGAATCAAACAACTGATCCATATCATCCAACCAACTTTCACAGTCAACTGGATTTTCTGAACCCATCAACAACGGCGGATTGAACGACTGAAACCTCTTCAGCAAGGTTTCCATAGGAGTTGCTGAAGCATCCAACTGATCAACTTCAGTGCTAGCTTGCTCAGTCGCAGGGATAAATGGCGGTGTGTTTCTGTTTATCACTCGACGAGGACCCATCTGATAATCAAAGGTTAGGACACGAGATATCTCAATTGCTACAATCAGTGCCCTTACAACCGCTTGGAATACCGGATACCAGTCGGTAACAGAAACAGTTATATCTCAAGTAGATCATGCTTTATAAATTAAATCACATAACCATGTAATTCAATAATTCTCAATAACAAAGCATGCTCGCATGGAATTAAGTACATAGTTAAAATAATTCAAACACATGCGAGGAGCCAATACACGCAGACTCGATCTACCCGCTCACTCTAGTTTGACCAAGAATCTTAACTCCTGATACCACTTAATGTGAGACCTCGGTTCTAAATATCTAATTAAGGAGTAAACAATAATTAAGCATCCGAGATCTAAGAACTAAAAGCAAAGCAAAGGAAAAAAAAAAATTTTTTTTAAAAGAGGGCCGCGCTCGGGCGGCCAAAAACCGCCGCTCGAGCGCGCCCTGGACAGAGGCGCTACTGGTCTCGGGGTGGGGTGCGCTCGGGCTGCTAAAAATTGCAGCTCGGGCGCCCCCTATAGCAGAAACAGAACAGCAGAAAGCATGCTTGCAACTCCATCTAAATCTATTCCAATGCAATCCAAATCAACACATACATTATAAATGCAGTTCCTCCGATTAATACATGAAGTTCTAGAGTTTAACAACTACTCCAAAATAGAACATGCCACGATAAAAATACGGCAAAGCGTGCATGTCAATACAACATAATAACGAAGTTCGATATCTAAACATGTTCTAACAACGCTAGGTAGACATGCTGACACGACTTCTAAACCGAGTCTCACTGCTACAACTTTCCCTCGGAGCTAACCATGCCTCTTCTGACTTGATCCTGCCCCACCTGTTGCCAAGTACACATACAAAACAAAGCAACAGCCGGATAACCGGTGAGAATGATAATCCCAGTAAAAGCAACATATCAAATAATGGATATACAACATGCTATCAAACAACATATTCAAGTCGAAGCTAAATATATGCATGTCTTTAAAACCAGGATATCGATTCTGATAAACAAGGGAGTGCTGCTCTGCTTTTGGGATCCCGAGGATGAGATCATGTAACAACTCACCGACTCTCCCAATCGAGGTGGTGCCACGTATCCCACTCCTCTAGACTTTGAGCAACCATAATGAGTATGCTAGCACTAGGCGAAATACTACAACCTAGGCCACTCAATCATAGTTCCCAAACGTCTAAACAAAAAGGGCGGTTCTGCCCGCTGAAAACAAGATTGGCTCAAGATGAATGCATAACAAAAACATAACACATAAGCCATTTAACAAAAGCCAAAACAATCAAACAAAACACAAGTTCCTCATGCTAGAACAATTGTAGATGCAAGTACGTGATTTCAAAAGGGAAAACTCGAGAACCACAGTCCCGAGTATGCTATCCCGCTACGATGACTGCTTTTACCTTTCAATGCAGTAGCTTCCAACTCCGGATACGCTACAAAAGAGACTGTATCAACAACTATACAATCTAACAACAACAAGGCAGCGGTTCAAGGAAATGCTCTATACCGTTCTTTGTTCAAATCTCAGAAACGATCAAACAGCTGCTAACACTGGGCTTGATACCTCCAAACGGATCTGTACGGAGACAAATGAATGATCAATAACCAAGATCAACTTATAAGCCAAGTTCCAACAACTCAAAAACGGTTCAAAATCCCCAAAACTCAAACCGACGGCATAACGGCTATAACTGAACAAACCGGCAATGCAGACGGCAGTTCAATACCGATAACAACTCAATTCAATGCTAATACAACAACAACAAGACAAACCCAACAAATCTCAAAACTCACATTTTCGAAAATAGCTTCCAAAAATCATAACAATTCCGAACGTCGCTCTATTTCAAAACCGACAGATAATTAACGATCAGAACTCTGTCAAGAACAACATACTCGAATCTAGAACGATTCTAACAACATCCAAAAACTAGAATGTATCGGATCGAAGAAGAACTTACGATATAACAGAGCTCTTACTGCAGTGATCGATAATCTGCCTTCAGAAATAATTTCCAACGGACGGATCGAGCCCGGGATGAAATCACAAAGCTCAAAAGCTCAAAAGTGGCGTCTACAATGGAGGAGGCGTGCTTGAGGAAGGAGAAGAAAGCTTCTCCAATCAAATCCAAGTGTAGATAATATATAAAAATCAATATTTGCGTTTTAGTCCCTGAAATTTCCAAAATTTGCAAAAAGGACCCTGATCAAAATCAAACCGGCTCGAGAACTCTGTAATCTCTGATTAACTCAAATAAACTCATTTAAGATAAAAACGGGGCGTTACAAAATCCCTGAATCTCGATGTCATCTTATACCTTTTGTTTTGTTGAATCATAGACGCTTCAAATCTGAACCATATACATCAAAGAACATCAATCAAATCTGCTCATGTTTCTTACTCAATCTTCAAGGTAGAAACAACTTCAAACTTTGATCAAATCTTTCTCGGTTCAAAGCTGAATTCTTGAGTCATCAAAATTCATTACCAATCTGAAAAGAAGTGATCATAATCTCGAATTATCAGTAATGAACTCACATATATCTCAGCTCAATCAAAGAGAATCCAATACTAACCAATTCTTAACTTAATGGCGTAACGATACAAAATCGGTAACCGAAACTCAATCTAACAACTCTATCATTCAACACCACTTCATAAATATCATAAACCAGAAACATATCATCAAATCATAACCATATCAGATGTCATGAGTTTCGAACCATGCTGGAATTTTCATATCAATTTCAATCTATAGTTCAATCATTTTTTGATTCAACTTCAAACACTTCAAACTCGAACTCGTCAATTCGAATTTGATAACCTCAACTATAATCTGAAATGAAGTGTTTAAAATCAATATATATCAGCTACCAATTCATATAATCTTTAGCTCAATCACAAGACATCAAAACAGCTTCAAATCGTAAACCGGCGGCGTAACGACTGAAAACCGGCAATCCAAACTATATCTAAATCGATCCCACAATCTAATACACCACATATCACAAAAATATCCGCATGAAACCCACAAAATTCAGCAATATCAGAAGCGGAGGATTTTCGAAATTCATAAGAAAAATCATAACAATTTCGTACGTCGTTCTTTTCCCGATCTGTCTTTGAATATACAACACATTCTAGCTCAAGAACATATATAATCAATAATACTTGAATTTCATCTTCATATCAAAATTCAAAGTATTATAGAAATTAAGAAAACTTACACCAAAACGTATCTCTCAAAGAGGTGATCGCGAATATATGTTCAAATCTGAATTCTGATGGACGTATGAAGAAAAATCGGAGCTTTGGATGGGCTGAAAATGGCGTGAGGTTGCTGCTGATTCTTCTCCCTCTTTATGCTTCTAACTCACGTGAATATGATGATATATCAATTAGGAGTTTAGATATATATTAGTCAAATTGCAATTTAGTCCCTGAACTCTTTAGTAATTGCAAATCAGTCCTCGACCAATCTTTTTAATTCAATTTCAATACTAAATAATTTAAGAATATTAGAATTTAATTCTAAACTCTAAAAATTTTCAAATTAAATATTATCGGATTAAAATTAAATAATCTCGGGTCTTACCCTTGAAACTTATATAATTGCAATTCGGTCTCTGCTCAAATTCTGAAATATCCCTTCAGTCCCTTCAATATCGTAATCTCATAATGTAATTCTTAAATCCCATACTTATTCACTTCAAATATTTCAATCTTTTAATTTAAGAATCCCGGAATTTAAATCTCAAAACCCGTAAATTCTCAAATTAAATATTTTCAACTCGAAAATTAAATCTCTAATTTCCATAAATTCTCCAATTAATATTTTTCCATATTCGGAATTTAAATCTCAAATTTCATAATTAATAACTTCATATTTTTGGGTCTTACAGCTTTCTTGTCCTCTCATACGAAAAGAAACTAAAATCAAATTAATTTCTCAAAACGGAATTACTAAGTCCCAAAAATATTTTCATGATAGAATACCACTAAATGTAGTGTCCCTAACTAAGCTTCATAATTAAAGCTTAAACATCAATATAAACAACGTAAAAACTAATTATCTTTACAACCCTATAGAATTATTGATAACTGTAAAATGGTTTAAATTTATTCAGCTCAATAGAATCATCAATACATAATCTCAAATACAAGAAATTCCAAACTAATAAATATCCTTAGAACCACAAATACAGACTGAAATCGGCTAACCACTGTCTTGACTATCAGAAAATTCCAACTTGAGACCTGTCTCATCAAATAGTTTGTTTAAGATGAAAAAACGGACGAGCACGATAATTGTGAGGACCTCGGTTCTATACATCTAATCGAGAAATAATCCTTCAATAGCTAACAGAGAATCGAGACGAAAGTAGGAAAAGATTTTTTTTAAAAGAACATGCCCGGACCCCGTGCACACCTCTGTGCACGGGTCCGTGCATTAATCTGTAGGGTACACGGTGAAAGAGTGGGTGCCCAGTGAGCCAACTTGTGGCTATGGGCTTTGATGACTCTTTGTACAAACGATCTTTTGTTTAATATAATTTACACTTTTATTAATGGCAATGACTTTATCTTTCTTCATATTGTTATATTGTGATATACTATTGTTGTTTTGATAAAGACCTTGAATATACTATAGTGTATGTAAGATGTGGTAGAACATGGGGATGTCTATCATGAAATACATCTTATAGTCACTGTATATTCTAAACTGTTCCTAGTCAATTGAGCCGTCCGATAATAAGGATAAGGATCGCTCGAGTTTGAGACTAGCATTTGCGATGCGGAGTACCACGTTTCATTGGTAGGGAACATGGAGATGTTCGAAGCATGCAAATGGATATTCATAGGATGAATAATCGAACTACCCTATCCGGAATTTCCAAGTGGTTATCACTTATCGAGTGGATAAAGTCCGCGGTTTTGGTTGTACACCATTAGTCCTTACTACTTGAAACATCATGGAGACTCTATATGCTAGTACTGTGCTTTGACTCGTTTACCGACTCTATGGGGGTCATCAGGTGTCGGGATTGGGTACAGTTACAACACATATAGGAGTCGATGCATTGTTGTCAAGGATTCACCACATACTTGTGAGTGTGGATATCCTATGCGATCTGAGGAGATATTAGTGTGACGAATATCTGGCCAGAGTACTTGATGTGATTTAAGAAATGGTTTCTTAGTAGCACATGCGATGTCACTAATTTGATCTTCAAGATGTATTGCATAGTTATCGAATCTTGAGCGACTCTCGATATACCAATGGTTGTTGATTCGATCGGGATATATGGATGAAGGGACCGTACTGTACGCTAACCAAAATCTACTGGTTCTTGTAGGCACTATCAGTGATACCTAGGGAATCATGGGGCGATGTTGCTAGGCGCTTTACCATGATTCGTTGGGCAAGTCGGAAATCGTTGTTCCGAGTCACAAGGAGTTGTGAGCCCACGGCTAGCTGTATCCCTGAACCATTGAGGTTCACACAGTGTAATGGAGTTTTAATCCCCGTTGAGATAGTTAAATTTAAAGAGTTAAATTTAATGAATAAAGAAGTTGGACTTCTTAAATAAGAGTAAGGGAGTAGGATTTCCTAAAATGACATAGGGATGGACATTTTTTGGAAATCACTGAATTCGGATTCAGGAAAATTTATCTTGACTTTAAAATGTGCAGAAATGGTTTCTGTGCACATTGGTGAAATCGGTTCATCAATCGGAGTCACGATGAATTTTATATTAATTTCTGAACATGCGGGCTTTGCTTTTCGGGCCTCAACTTATGACTAATGGGCCCTAAGGTGTTAGTGGCCTGCATTATAAATAAGTTATTGCAGTACAGAAATTACATACAACAGGTCATAATTTGAGACAGGTTTTTCGAAAAACCTAGCCTCCTCTCTCTCAAAGTGGCTGTACACCCTCCCTCACTCTACCTGAGATTTTCCGGTCTGTGATTTTGAATTGCAGTCTGGAATAGCGAATCAAATTCGTTTATTCTCTTCGTAGAAAACTTCTGATAGATTTTCTAGTGCAATCTATCAGAGGGATTAAACCTCTATTCGTGGACCTGATTGAAGGACAGCTTGTTCATCAGTTCCAGGGAGATACAAGAAGCGCAGAGAAATCTGTGTGGTGTCCAATAATCTCGCTTCGAGATTGAAGGTAAAATTTAATAATAGTTATTTAATTTTACACACACAAATAATTTAATCGTTAAACGGTTGATACCCACACTATGGAATTGTTCCATAATAAAATTTTTAAACTTCCGCTGCACCGGGTATCAATCGTGATTGATCTGAACGCCAGTTATCCAACAGTGGTATCAGAGCCAGGTTGCTCAGATCAAACGATTAAATTAATCGATTGTACAAAAATTTTTGAGTTTTGGTTTTTAAAAACAAAATAAATATTTTAAATAATAAAAAAAAAATTTTTCGGGCAAAACCCGGGCAGCGATTGGATCGCTGCCCGGTGGGGCAGCGATGGTCGCTGCCCCGGGCGGCGCACGTCGCCGCCCAGGGGCGGCGCTCAGCGCCGCCAGGGCAGCGCTCGGCGCTGCTCAGCGCAGAGCGCTGCGCAGGGCGGCGCACGGCGCCGCCCTGGGGCGACGCTCGGCGCCGCCCAGGGGCGGCGCCAGGCGCCGCCAGGGCAGCGATTGTCGCTGCCCTAAAGGGGCAGCCGGGCTGCCCCGGCCCGCGCCCACGGGTGCGGGCCGGCCCGGGAGTGTCCCGGGCGGCCCGCGGGAAAAATTATTTTTTTATTTAAATTAATTTTAATGTGTTAAAATTTTATTTTTGGTCCGGTCAAAAATTGTTTTTGATTGGTTCACGAGGCATCGGATCGAATTGTTCGAGTCCGAAAATTTTAAAATTGATTTTTGGATAAATTTGAATTTTTGGAAAATTTTAATATTTTATCCTTAAATTGAATTTTGAAATCAATTATTTTTGGTACAATTGATGATAAGATTTGATCTTATGTATATATTAAGTAAAATATGATTTTATCTATAAAATTAGATTCTGTAGATAAAATATGATTTTATTTAATAAAAGGTAAAATATGATTTTATATGTAAAATATGATTTTATATATAAAATATGATTTTATCCTGTTTAAATTTAAATTGCCATATGCATGATATCCAATAAATTAATTTTGAATTAAATGTTATTGGATAAGGATGATCGATTGCCATGACCAATTTTGTAGGTGTATGTTAGGAATTTACATTTGTTTTATTGTTGTTGGTTTTATTAATGGGCCTGGTTTATGGCCCAATATGAATGTCATATGTAATAAAAGTGGGCTTGGTTTATGGCCCGTTCCCACCCCTAAAATGTATCCCCTACTTGTCATTGCTATTTATTGTAAATACATTAGATTTAGTGGGAGATCAAGATTTGAAGATGGTGGGCCCAGCAGACAATAAAGACGAAGAAATGTAAATTGGAAGCTAATGTAATAGGATTGCATTGCATACTGCATATTACCTAGGATTGGACTAAGACTCGTGATTGGCAACCACGAGTCAATTAGAAATGGAATCGATCATCCTATATATAATATATGATATTATGATTGTATGCATGTTTTAGACATAATTGTATGAATCCGGCAAGCATACAATAAATTGAAAAATGATGAGACAAATTTTCATAATTAAAAATCCCTCATTTTAAATATGATTTAAAATTGATATCAAGATAAATAAAGGAAATTTAAATTTGTTTAAATGTTCCTACCTTCCATCAACGGTCAATGTATGTGATGCTACCCGCGGATACGGTCCGGCTCATATTATTGGGGGGGCCCGTCCGTCGGAAAGCTGTACATTGGATCGACACATGTTGTAAGTTGGGTGGAACTCCCATGGGATCGGCTCATATTATTGGGGGATCCACATGGCGACCGTCCATCACAACTTAATATTGATGGGTCATCTTGACATGTCACTATAAACGGCGTCATATTATTGGGCCCTTATTGGACATGAGGTAAATACATGGGGGTTGCTTTGGAAGCAATTGGGCTCTACCTTTTGAGAATTATGGTTGGCTGATATTATTCGGGACCATAAGTTTTTCAATTGGACTCCATGTTCTCACTAAGGAAAAAGTTTCCCGTTTTCACTAGAGGGTAGTGAAATCATTAAAATAGTGGGAGTGAGATTCATAAAATTAAATTCGCCTATTTTATGTCTTAGTAAATTGCTTAAACAATCATTGATATATGTCTGTTTTTCTTTTCAGTATTTCATACAATGAATTCGCGTAATCCATTATTCTCGATCCTCGAACAAAACAAGTTGACTGGCGCAAACTATACGGAATGGTTCCGGAAGTTGAAGATTGTCTTGACTTCGGAGAAGATGCTCTACGTGTTAGAGAAATCACCTCCGAAGGAAGCACCAGCTGACGTAAGTCCGGAGGAATTGGCCAAACTTGATGCATGGTGGGACCATGACATCAAGACCAAATGCTATATGCAAGCCTCGATGTCTGATGAACTCCAGAGGCGATTTGAGGACACCGTGAATGCTGCTGACATTCACGCTCAACTCAAGGAACTTTTTGGGGCTCAATCGAGGGCTGAAAGGTTCGCTACTTTTAGGAGCTGATGACGTGTCGCATGCATGAAGGGACTTCGGTCCGTGATCATGGGGTACGAGTGATTTGGCTCATACAAAAGTTAGCGACCCTTGATTTGGTGTTGGAGCATGAACTCAACGTGGATTTACTGCTTCTGTCTCTTCCTTCTTCGTTTGACGGATTTGTGGTAAATTTTAATATGAACAAGATAGAGGCCACCCTTGAAGAGATGGTCAATATGCTTGTGACATATGAATCCACACTAAAGAAGGATAAACCAGCTTTCTTGGTGGGCTCCTCATCTTCTGCTAAGAAGGGGCCAAGTACGAAGGGTAAGAAACGTTCTGCCCCACCCAAGAAAGTCGAACCCGAGAAGAAGCACAAGACAAAGGCTTCAAACAATGGAAAATCCAAGGATGTTTGCCATTACTGCAAGAAGCCCGGTCATTGGAAGCGCAACTGCAAGGAATATCTAGAGCAGTTGGGACCTGCAAAGGGTATGTTCTATATTGAAATAAACATTTCACTTAATACTACTTCTTGGGTATTGGATACCGGATGTGGATCTCACATTTGCAATGATTTGCAGGTGATGACAAGAAGTCGCAGGCTTAGAATGGGTGAGACCCAGCTGAGGCTCGGGAATGGTTCCAGAGTTGAAGCTACAGCCATTGGAGATGTTTGTTTAATTTTGCAGAACGGTTTTAAGTTATTTTTAAGAGATGTTTTATTTGTTCCGGATTTAATTAAAACATTATTTCTGTTTCTATGCTAGATAGAGATGGTTATTCTTGCAATTTTGTGAATGAGATTTGCAATATTTACAAGAATGAATTTTTGATTGGAAATGGACAACTTGAAAACGATCTATACAACTTAAAACTGAAAGACGTTCCAATAAATTATATTGATAAACCGGCAACAACAAACAAAAGGAAAATGATAGTCAAAACCCGGCAAACCTTTGGCATGCTAGGCTAGGTCATATTTCCTCAAGGAGGATGAACAAGCTAGTGGGAGAGGGCATGTTTGATATGTCTGATATTAACTCTCTACCTACTTGTGAATCCTGTCTAAAAGGGAAAATGACTAAATCTCCTTTTAAGGGGAAGCCTGAGCGTAGTCAAAATCTGTTGGATTTGATCCATACAGATGTTTGTGGACCATTTAGAGTTTGGACTCAATATGGCCACACCTACTTCATTACCTTTACTGACGATTATTCAAGGTATGGGTATTTATATTTAATGAAATATAAGTCTGAAGCATTTGAAAAGTTCAAAGAATTCAAGGCTGAAGTAGAAAACAAGCTAGGTAAAAGTATTAAAGCACTTCGATCGGATCGAGGTGGAGAATACTTAAGTACCGAGTTTTTGGACTATCTAAAAGAGAATGGGATTCTCTCTCAGTGGACTCCTCCTATGACACCACAGCTTAATGGTGTATCGGAGCGTCGTAATCGAACTTTGTTGGACATGGTTCGATCCATGATGAGCTTCACTGAGCTTCCACCTTCGTTTTGGGGCTATGCGCTTGAAACGGCGGTATTGTTGTTGAACAACGTCCACACTAAAGCAGTGGACAAAACACCATACGAGTTATGGAATGGCAAAGCTCCTAAGTATTCGTACTTGAGGATTTGGGGATGTCCTGCTTACGTGAAGCGGACAGTGGGAGATAAGTTGGATAGTCGATCCAGCTTATGTTATTTTGTAGGGTATCCGAAGAATTCAATCGGATATTATTTCTATTATCCTGCTGAAACAAAGGTGTTTGTTTCTAGGAATGCCACCTTCTTGGAGAAGGAGTTCTTATTGGATAAGAAAGGCGAGATGATGGAACTCGAAGAAGTTCGAGAAGAACCCGAAATACAAAATAACGATCCTACGCCTCAGGAACCATTACTGGACACGCCTGTACCTAGAAGATCCGAGAGGACTTCTAGACCTCCTATTCGATATGGTCTTCTTCTTGAAGGGGATCAAGATGAACCCGACATTGGATGTGATCCAAGAAACTTCAAGGAAGCAATTTCTGATGCGGATTCAAATTTATGGCTTGAAGCTATGCAGTCGGAAATTGATTCGATGCATACAAATCAAGTTTGGTCTTTAGTAGATCCTCCCGATGGAATTGTTCCAATAGGGTGTAAATGGATCTACAAGAGAAAGATTGGGCCTGATGGTAAGGTATTGACCTACAAGGCGCGATTGGTGGCGAAAGGTTATACTCAAAGACAAGGAGTTGACTATGATGAAACCTTTTCACCAGTTGCGATGTTCAAGTCCATAAGAATCCTTATTGCTATAGCTGCATGGTATGACTATGAGATATGGAAAATGGATGTGAAGACTGCTTTTCTTAATGGAGACATTAAGGAAGAAATCTATATGAAGCAGCCTGAGGGGTTCACATCCATGGGAAGCGAGCATAAGCTATGCAAGCTTCAGAGATCAATTTATGGTCTAAAACAAGCATCAAGAAGTTGGAACCAGAAATTTGATGAAACAATAAAAGATTTTGGTTTCATCAAGAACCCGGAGGAACCATGCGTGTACAAGAAAGTAGTTAAGGATGCTGTGACATTCTTAGTACTTTATGTTGATGACATCCTACTCATTGGGAATGATGTAGGGATGTTGCAGTCAACAAAGATATGGTTATCAGGTAGATTCTCGATGAAGGATTTGGGTGAGGCATCCTACATTCTTGGGATACAGATCTATAGAGATAGATCTAAGAGAATGATAGGACTCACTCAATCAACCTACATCGACACCATATTGAAACGGTTTTCAATGGATGGGTCCAAGAGAGGACATCTACCCATGTGTCATGGAGTTTCTTTATCCAAGTCTATGTGTCCCAAGACTGATGCAGAGATAGAGAATATGACACATGTACCATATGCGTCAGCTATAGGTAGTATCATGTATGGGATGATATCTACCAGACCGGATGTAGCATTTTCTCTGAGTGTCACGAGCAGATATCAGGCTAATCCTGGTCAAATGCATTGGAAAGCCGTGAAGGACATTCTTAAGTACTTACGAAGGACTAAGAATATGTTCATGGTATATGGAGGACGAGATCTGAAATTGGAAGGCTATACCGACTCTAGCTTCCAAAGTGACGTGGATGACTCGAAGTCAACCTCTGGATTTGTGTTCATGCTCAATGGCGGTGCTGTCTCTTGGAAGAGTTCCAAGCAGGACACCACAGCGGATTCCACCACTGAGGCTGAATACATTGCAGCATCAGCTGCTGCTAAAGAGGCCGTTTGGATGAGGAAGTTCGTCCAAGAGTTGGGCGTCATTCCTGAATTTGTTGGTCCAGTCCCGGTGTACTGTGACAACACGGGTGCCGTTGCTCAAGCAAAGGAACCAAGGTCTCATCAAAGATCCAAACACGTACTGAGGAAATACCACATCATCCGGGAGATTGTGGAAAGAGGAGACATCACTGTCGAACGAGTGGCCTCTGCAGACAATATCGCTGATCCGCTTACTAAGCCCTTGCCAGGACCATTGTTTGACAAACATCGCGAAGCAATGGGTCTACGTAGTATGACTAGTTGGCTATAGGGCAAGTGGGAGATTGAAAGAGTGGGTGCCCAGTGAGCCAACTTGTGGCTATGGGCTTTGATGACTCTTTGTACAAACGATCTTTTGTTTAATATAATTTACACTTTTATTAATGGCAATGACTTTATCTTTCTTCATATTGTTATATTGTGATATACTATTGTTGTTTTGATAAAGACCTTGAATATACTATAGTGTATGTAAGATGTGGTAGAACATGGGGATGTCTATCATGAAATACATCTTATAGTCACTATATATTCTAAACTGTTCCTAGTCAATTGAGCCGTCCGATAATAAGGATAAGGATCGCTCGAGTTTGAGACTAGCATTTGCGATGCGGAGTACCACGTTTCATTGGTAGGGAACATGGAGATGTTCGAAGCATGCAAATGGATATTCATAGGATGAATAATCGAACTACCCTATCCGGAATTTCCAAGTGGTTATCACTTATCGAGTGGATAAAGTCCGCGGTTTTGGTTGTACACCATTAGTCCTTACTACTTGAAACATCATGGAGACTCTATATGCTAGTACTGTGCTTTGACTCGTTTACCGACTCTATGGGGGTCATCAGGTGTCGGGATTGGGTACAGTTACAACACATATAGGAGTCGATGCATTGTTGTCAAGGATTCACCACATACTTGCGAGTGTGGATATCCTATGCGATCTGAGGAGATATTAGTGTGACGAATCTCTGGCCAGAGTACTTGATGTGATTTAAGAAATGGTTTCTTAGTAGCACATGCGATGTCACTAATTTGATCTTCAAGATGTATTGCATAGTTATCGAATCTTGAGCGACTCTCGATATACCAATGGTTGTTGATTCGATCGGGATATATGGATGAAGGGACCGTACTGTACGCTAACCAAAATCTACTGGTTCTTGTAGGCACTATCAGTGATACCTAGGGAATCATGGGGCGATGTTGCTAGGCGCTTTACCATGATTCGTTGGGCAAGTCGGAAATCGTTGTTCCGAATCACAAGGAGTTGTGAGCCCACGGCTAGCTGTATCCCTGAACCATTGAGGGTCACACAGTGTAATGGAGTTTTAATCCCCGTTGAGATAGTTAAATTTAAAGAGTTAAATTTAATGAATAAAGAAGTTGGACTTCTTAAATAAGAGTAAGGGAGTAGGATTTCCTAAAATGACATAGGGATGGACATTTTTTGGAAATCACTGAATTCGGATTCAGGAAAATTTATCTTGACTTTAAAATGTGCAGAAATGGTTTCTGTGCACATTGGTGAAATCGGTTCATCAATCGGAGTCACGATGAATTTTATATTAATTTCTGAACATGCGGGCTTTGCTTGTCGGGCCTCAACTTATGACTAATGGGCCCTAAGGTGTTAGTGGCCTGCATTATAAATAAGTTATTGCAGTACAGAAATTACATACAACAGGTCATAATTTGAGACAGGTTTTTCGAAAACCCTAGCCTCCTCTCTCTCAAAGTGGCTGTACACCCTCCCTCACTCTACCTGAGATTTTCCGGTTTGTGATTTTGAATTGCAGTCTGGAATAGCGAATCAAATTCGTTTATTCTCTTCGTAGAAAACTTCTGATAGATTTTCTAGTGCAATCTATCAGAGGGATTAAACCTCTATTCGTGGACCTGATTGAAGGACAGCTTGTTCATCAGTTCCAGGGAGATACAAGAAGCGCAGAGAAATCTGTGTGGTGTCCAATAATCTCGCTTCGAGATTGAAGGTAAAATTTAATAATAGTTATTTAATTTTACACACACAAATAATTTAATCGTTAAACGGTTGATACCCACACTATGGAATTGTTCCATAATAAAATTTTTAAACTTCCGCTGCACCGGGTATCAATCGTGATTGATCTGAACGCCAGTTATCCAACACACGGATCTTGTGCCACCTCCGGGTCAAGGTCCGTGCATCCAAAATACACTAAAATTCCAATTCTCTGTTTTTTTCATGGACCCCGTGCACCATCCGTGCCCGGGTCCGAGCCCAACATTTCAAAAACTTCAAGTTACTGCCTCGAGCCATGATCACACGGACCCATGCACGGAGGCATGTCCGGGGTCCGTGCATGAACAATTTCCAGGCATTTAAAAAAAAAAAAACAAAGGTATACGGACCTTGGCATGGACGTGGCACGGGGTCCGTGCCCTGCATAAACTAAAAAAAATAAAAACACAGGCAGCAGATCTTGCAAATTCCAAAATCAACTCAAACATTCAAATACAACATGCATTTATACATTCAACTAGCATAATACAATACATGAGTTCTAGAGTTAATCAAAAGCTCAAAAGGGTAGAACATGCATCAGTTCTAGTTGTTACAACACAAAATACATAACAAGTTCAAATTACAAATTCGACTTCTAAAACCAATTCCCCACTCTATCATCACATCCCCATCTAGCCATGCGATCTCTGACTCGGTCCTGCCCCACCTGTTGCCAAGCACACATAAAAAAAACAAGACAACAGCCGGATAATCCGGTGAGAATATTTCCCAGTAAAAGAGAAATAAACAAGCAATAAAGATAATATATCAAATTCATGATATAATGTAAATGCAATGAATGTTTCATGAGTTTCTTCTATTATCGAGATTCGTATCCGATCTCCTAATCAAGATTCATATCCGATCTTGTCATCAAGAATCGTATCTGATCCTGGTATGTAGATATGTGATGCAATATAAAACAAATATGATCACATTTTCAATCAAGAACACTTAAGCATATAAGTATGTGGTTTTAGGGAAACTCGAAATCCTCTATTTTGAGTTCAATCCCTTTTCAATAGATGTCCGCTTTTACCTTTCTCGATGATTCGCTCCAATCTGGACAATCTACAACAACAATATTTCCAATGAAAATCCATTCAATTGTAATTCAACGATTAAGGTAAACTTGTTACCGATTCTCGATCAATACTTCGACTAATCCAATTCTGCGAATTCTGAGCTCAACAGCCTTCAATAAAATCTGTACGGAGTTATAAAAGAGCTCAATATCAATCAATCCAATTCAAATCAACCCAACTTATATCAAACTCCTAAATTATGAAATTTCAAACCGGCGGCATAACGACTATAAAACGGCTAATCGAAAAACCACAGACAGCAATATATCGATCCCAACAACTCATAACAAAAACAATTCATCCATTTCAACTCAAAACCAACAAAAATCCAAAACCCCTATTTCGAATAATGCTTCCAAAAATCATAACAATTACGAACTTTGTTCTTTTTCCGATCCGACTTCGAATATACGATCTATGCTAGTTCAAGAACAACATACCCAAAAATAATCGAATTCCAACTATGTCCAAAAATCAAAGTATAACCGATCTAAGAAAAACTTACGGTACAATGGATCTCTTGCAGCCATGATCACAAATATACCTTCGGATAGTTTCTAATGGACGGATTGTGCAAAACCGGAAATCAAAAAGCTTGAGGAAGCGGCTATGGAGGTTGTCGGCCAAGGAAGGAGAAATAAGAGAATAAGAATAACACCTACACGCTTCAATTTTTTTTAAAGCAAAGACCAAGTAAAAAAATGATGAAATCGCATTTTAGTCCCTGAATTCCTCAAAAATTGCAATTCAGTCTGAAAACCACTCAAACTACTAATATCTAAATAAATAAAGAAAATGCGGAAAATTTTAAAAAAATTTTGGCATGACCTATTTGTTTGAATAAGAAAACCACCTGTCTCAAATAGCAGTTTAAATAAACCTCAACCCGAGGTGAACAAAAAACACAAGCATGCAACATAGTACCTAATCCGACGCCAGACGAAGGGGCAAAGTATTTAATGTTTACATGCCAACATAGTTTGCAGGGAATAACACATCCTGCTACGGAAAGGGGAAACAACAATCGATACAGTATAATTATTACATAGACATAAATGCGGAAAAATAAAAGAGCTGCAATGGTCAGGGTGTGCCTCCGAACACCTATGGGCCCTGGAAATCCTGCCCCGCAGCCACATCCAAATGCTCACCTGCACCAAGCATAGTAGTGAGCCTAAAAGCCCAGCAAGTTTTAAATAATACAGCAAGGGTTCAAAATAATGCATAATACTAAAAATAGTGCTCAGTAAACTAATCTCACACGAAAAGGAAAAAGTCATAACATGCCCGAAGTAAGAACAATATCAATATGCGGTGAAAAACACAACCATGATTCATTCATCCTTTACTTTTACTATTGAATTTGGATCCTCGACTGTGACTATGATTTCGATCGATCGATGGCTATAGTATACAATGCCGGCAAGGAAGTCAAGATTTCTCCGGACCCCTCATTGCCCTTTAATTGGTAGGAAAATCGAGATTTCTCCCGACCTCGTACTACACGTCCATTTGGTAGGGAAATCTAGATTGCTCCCGACCTCGTACTACACGTCTATTTGGTAGGAAAACCGAGATGTCTCTCGACCTCGTACTACACGTAATTTGGCAAGTGAATCAGGGCATCCCCCGACCCAACATTGCACGTACAAGTCACAACAACTCACTTCATTCATTAACTTTTTCTTTCATTCAACAATTTCTCATTTCAACATTTAAACCTTTACAAACATTCCTTTTGATACTAGACTTCGGGACTAGAATATTAAATAAATTTTGAAGTCACACACGCGAATAAATGACGTTGAATAATGTAAACAAAATAACTCAAAAGATAGCATAACATAAATTTTATGGATGATTGGAGTGTAGGGAAGCACCATAGGCTTAAAGCTTTACTCCCTTTTTCTTAAGTTTATGCTCACAAGGCCCAACTCGAGCGGTTAACCCGTAAAATCCAAAACTCATCCTATTTAAATCCAAAAGGTTTCCCGTTCGAACTGGAACTTCAAACACACCTTAAAATACTCTAAGAACCAGTATTTACATTTTTATAATGGTCCAAACCAACTCAAAAACTTAGACACCCGGACAGCCAGGAAACAAGGGAAAAATCTGCTCACGTCACTCTAACTTAAAACATACATAACCCAATTGATTTTTATCCAAAATAGGCTCAATTTACACCGACACAATCCTAACATCCTATACTTTAAGAAAATCAGAGGTAGGCCCTGTCCAGGCCTCTAAAACCGAACCCATCAGAACTATTTCCCAAGACTTGACGCAACGGTAAAAATTCTGTTTTGACACCTTTGAAGCTAAGGCCACTCAAACTTACTCCTCATGCTCTAACCCTTCAACAACCCATCCAAGCAACTCATTAAAATCCCTATATGTCAATCTAGGGACCTTGATATAGTCTCTTGCCCGATGCTATCTCATTACATTTGTTTCATCCAATACTATTACCCGGCGCCCTCAAACTCTTCAATCCAACACCTCAACCAAAATCCTATAGGACCAGCCCCTATCATGCACCCAAACCTCATTAAAAACACATGTTTAAGACCCATGAACACCCCATGGGCAGCCCCTCTACTCCTTTCATCCATATCCTCCAAAACTTCTATTCAAACGCCACAAACTCAATACAATTTACAACATTTCAAGACATAAGCATTAAATAACTTGTCCACCATATTGAGAAACTTAAAACCAATCATACACACACAATGATGGATCAAAATCACCAGGGTATAATCTGATTTTTCCATTCCCAACATGCAAAATTCCATTTAGAAATCATTCATACAAGCTCAAAATGCAACCTAGGATTTAAAATACTCGAAACCAACCCCAAGCCCTACCATACCCTGAAAACCGAACCCAAACACACACAATAATCACGTTTCAAATTGTGAGAAATTCAAAGTAAGGCCAAGAACAATAAAGAATATACTCTATACTTGGGTTTTAAAGAGAGGAAAAGATGTCTTGCCTCAAACTTGTAACAAGTGAAGAAGAGGAAGGGATGGGCACCCTTAACTCACGACCTAGGGCTGAAAAAAAACCTCCAATCGGGTTCTCCACGACGACAGCAAGGCGGAATGCTAGCTGGGAAGGGCGGTCGGCGGCAGGGAAGTGGAAGAATGGTGGTGGCCGAAGGGTTCTAGTGGAGGGGAGGTGTATGACGTGAGAAGGGGAGAGGAGATGAGAGAGAGGCGGCTAGTGTGATTAGAAATGTTAGGGTTTAAGTTTGTGTGTGATATTATGTGTATGTATGTATTGGTGTGAGTGTGTGATACTAGGACTAGTCAAAAGTGCTTTTTGACCAAGTAAAAGTGCTAGTTTTGAATTTAAAATTTTTTCTTGAAGAATTCCCTCTAATTTAAATATCTAACTCTAGAACCTTAAATTTTAAATGCCAAGAATGAAATTTCACTTGTCCGGGTCCAAAAAGGCTAAATTAGAAAATTTAAAGAATTACGCGCGAAAATGCGCTTACGTGATTTCTTGAATGAAAAAATCTAAAATAAAGATTTTTATTTTATTTTCCTCACCTCTCAAGGAATTTAGGTCACCTAAATTTAAAATAAATGATTTTTCCGCCGTGCTTGCCTTTTCCGTGCGCCGAAGCCGGAAGTCACCAATATAAACAATTTAAGCAATTAAAATTTTAATATCATACGAATAAATTCTAAGGAGATTTAAATCATTTAAATTACCAGGAATTTTAGAATTTTAAACATTAAAACTAATTTAGGCATGAAATTTAATTTATAAAATTTAGGCGTCACAATAACAAATAAACGTTTGAGGGAATTTAAACACTAACTTAGAAATTAAAATCAATACTTTAGTTATTTTGATGTCACAATGTTAAATAAAATGTTTAAATAATAAACTTAGCGATTAAAATAATTTAAATAAATTAAATGATTGTTTAAAAGTCATTTAAATAAAATACACAAGCGGAATAAAAATCTTTAAAACAACTTGGACAACTGTAATTATTTAAATAAATAAGCTAGACATTTAAAATGATTTAAAACAACTAACAGCTAACTTAAGGTATTTAAAACAAATAAGTTGGACCATCAAAAAATATTTAAATAAATAAGCTTAACAGTTAAAATCATTTAAATAACTATCCAATAAACTTAAATCATTGGACAGTTAGGATCATTTAAACGAATAAAATAAATAATTAAAATCATTTAATTAAGCAAACTTAAACATTTAAAATATTTAAAACAATTAAGTTGCAAAAATAAAAATCATTTTGACAAATAAATTTAAACAATTAAAAGCCTGAATTAATTAGTTAGTACAATAAAAATAATTTGAATAAATAATTAATATTTTATTAGCGAATAATCCAGATAAAGAATTTTAAATCGATTAAACATAAAAAAAATAATAATCATCATCATATTTATTTAATTTAATGCATGAGATTTAATAGATTGAATTTTAGGTGCTACACAGTCCCTGATCAAATATCACCTCAACCCTCGAATCTCATAAACTCTTATTATCAATATTAATCTCCTATAATCTCGATTAGGCTAATTTTGGGGCGTTACAATTCTCCCCCTCTGAGAACTGATTTCGTTCTCGAAATCGCATACAAATCGATCACCTAAGATAAGAGATAGGACAAAAAACTGCAATAAGAATTCATCTCTCTGAAAATAATTCTGGAAATCGCTACTTCACATCGGAATCTTTCTCCCAATCGCTTCTTCACATCCGTATCGAATCCACTGCACTTTCACAAACTGAATCGGTCTATTTCGGAGCTACTTCTCTTTTCGGTCAAGAATCGGAATCGTTCATTTCAAGGAAATTCGACGTCTCATTAAATTCGATCTCATCGGCTAAAGAACATAGGAAAGATTCGGGTTGGTATTTTAGCAACAAAGAGACAAAAATAACGTCGTGAATACTAGAAAAGAGACAGAACAATTCCAAGCCTATAGGCAAGATCTCCTATCTTCTCCAGAATCTCAAACAAACCGGTGAATTCACGAAGATAATTTCTCTCTCTTCTCATTTCTGACAAAGCCTCTGAAAGGAGAAATCTTCACAATAGTTGATCTTTCTGATCAAATGTAGAGATTGGCATATGAAATTCAATTACTTCATCTGTCTATCAAGAGTCATCTTCATTCTCGTCAGAATAATCTTCATCTGCTCAATCATAATTCGAAACATATCTGGTCCCAACTCAGGTGACTCAGAAAAATCATCCTAATAAAAATGGGATTTTTCTTTCTTCTCGTACAACTCTTCGAAAGATGCCATCAAGATATTCGTCTGATAGCTGTCGTTGTACGAAATCTCCACAAGAATCATGAATCCTGACAACTAGTGCCAAAGTCAAGCACTACAGTTCAGCATATCCTCTAAAATCTGAATCGCCCACTCTGACTGTCCATCGTTCTGAGGATAAAAGCTGTACTCCAAAGTAATCGAATAACAAATACATCTTGAAGATTGAGTCAAAGAATGAGAAATAAATCCATGATCTTGGTCTGAACAGTAGAATTTGGCAGACCATACAATCTGATAATATTTTTGACAAAATATCGGCCATCTGATCATGTCTCATAGTCATTCTGTACTAAACAAGGCAAATAAATTTCGTCAATCTGATAATCACTACTCAGATAGCATCACATCCTCGTACTGAACGTGGTAGCTTCGTGACGAAATCAATTGAAATGTAATTCCATTTCCACTCTGAACAGATAAACTGTACCACAGACAATCAATTTGTTCTCTCTCTACTTTCAACTGCTGACCGTTCAAAACATCGGAATACATACTTCGTAACATCGCTCGTCATCTGCTCCCACTAGAACCGACTCTTCAAATAATCGAATATCTTTCGGCCATCGGAATGAATATTGTATCGAACGCAATGTGCCTCTCGCAAAATACGCTGTCTCGATGCCTAAGCTATCATGTGCTTCCTCTGAATAAGAACACTTCCCAAACTTCGATAAGAAGAATCGTAATAAACTGTAAGATCATCAATATCTGAAGGAATATAGAATATTGGAGCGCTGGTCAATTCCTTCTTCATGTCAATAAGAACTGATCTTATAAGATTCGGCCCAGACAAAAGCGCATTCTTCGAAGTTAGCTGAGTAATCGGCTTCGAAAAATAAGAGAATCCCTCAATAATCTGCGATAGTAACCACTAAATTCTCAAATCTCAAGTACAGGTGTCAGTATCGACCAAATCATAATAGCTTCGATCTTGCGGTGATCAACAGAAATTTCATCTCCAGAGATAAAATGATCGCAAAAGACAACTCGATTCCATCACACTTCGCACTTCGATAGAATAGCATATAACTGCTCGGCACGCAAAATATGCAAATGACTCTCAAATGCTATGTATGATCAGTACGACTTTTCGAATAGATAAAAAAATCATCGATAAGAATAATCACGAATTCAACTAAATACTTCTGAGAGATTTGGTTCATAAGATCCTTAAACACTGCAGGAGCGTTTGAAAATTCAAATGGCATGACAAAAAAAAATCAAAGAGGCCATACCTCATTCTGAATGCGGTCTTAGAAACATTCTCTTCTCGAACTCTCAGCTGGTGATGTCTGATCTTAAGTCGATGTTGAATTCAATCCTCACAAATCGGAGGTAAATCGGGAATTTAACCCGGAACGGCGTCAGCAACTTTATAACCATTGGTATATCAACCAAATTCGGCTAAATTTCAGGACATCAACTGCTAATATCGATAATTATTCTGCACTTTCTGTAACCAACAGGTCATCGACAAAATATTGATATGAAAGGAATCTTGGATCGAGAATCCTTACCGAAAAATTTCCACTTGTATATCATCTCGGATCTGAATCTGACCACTTTCTGGAAACAATTCACGGTTTCCTTGTACTTGGTTAAAGCAGCTATACAGACAACATAATCACAATCTGATACCTCAGTACCATACAACCCAGTTCAATCACATTTCCATCAAATCAAAATTTCAAATTTCGCACTAACCTCGAAGAAAACCATTCCTCCTCTAAAAAGCGAAGAGTAGCAACTGCAGTAATCAAAATCTCAAGGTCAGAGAATACATCATAATGAATTCCTCAATAAGAAAAAAATAAAGGATGCACCAATATCCATCAGTATACGAGCAGAAAACCAAACATCGAACGGTTACCTGCCAAGTCATCGTCAGGAGCATCCTGAGCCTGATCCTCGATAAGAGCAAAGGCCAGTGCCAGTTGCATCGGAGGTTGATTCACGCCCTGATAACCTCTTTGTCGATTCTGCTGCTGCGGCTGAAATGAGTGAACTACAGAAGCTTGCCTCTCAGGATAAACTATTTGTCTAAAAAAGCTTACAGTATGAGATCCATCGGTATACGCTGAGGACATCTCCTAGCAAAGTGTCCATTTTGATAGCAGATATTGCAAATTCCCTGAATTCCACGACAATGTTCACTGAGGTGTCGACCTCCACAATTGCTGCAAGACATACCTGAAGATCCTGAACTTTGTCCTGAACCAAACTGTTTCGAATCACTGGAACTAGAAGAACTACTCTCAGACTTCTTGAATTGCTTTCCCTTCGATTGTAGATGTCTCTTATGTTTCTATCTCTATATCTGGTCGATTGCTGAAAAGGGATCTACTGATGAAATTCAGATTTAAACAGACTCCAAGAAATAGTCGTACCTTGATTCTCTAATACTTTCTTCTTCGAAATCCACCAACTTTTAGCAATACCTTGAAGTTGGTACATCACTAACCGAATTTGATGGTCATCAGTGTAGTCGAGAGAATCAAACAACTAATCGATCTCATCTAACCAGTTTTCACACCCAACGGAACTTTCAGTACACTTCAGAGTCGGTGGGTTGAAAGACTGAAACCTCATCAACAAGGCTTCCATCGGTGTTGGAGTGATATCCATTTGCCCAGTCGTAGAACTCTTCAGTTCAATTGGGGTTTTTGCTGATTGTTTCCTGTTCAAAACTCGTCGAGGAAACATATCTTACATTCAAGAGAATTAGGACACAATATCTCAAATTCAATAATTTCGTGTCCATAATCTCTATTCAACGATTCATTCAATCTCAAGAGTATTCAAATCCTAATCTCTAATATCTCATGCTTTACTATTTAAAACAGACAATCATGCTTCGTAATATAAATCACAAAATCATGTAATTCAAATAATTCATGAATAATAAAGCATGCTCGCATGGAATTCAAATAGCCGAATAAAGAATTCAAACTCATGCGAGAAATTAAATCAAGCAGACTCGATCGACCCCGCTCACTCTAATTCAGTCCAAAAAACATATCGCTCTGATACCACTTAATGTGAGGACATCGGTTCTATACATCTAATCTAGAAATAATCCTTCAATAGATAACAGAGAATCGAGATAAAAGTAGGAAAATATTTTTTTTAAAGAACATGTCCGGACCCCGTGCACGGGTCCGTGCATTAATTTGTAGGGTACACGGATCCCGTGCCACCTCCGGGTAAAGGTCCGTGCATCCAAAATAAACTAAAAGTCCAATTCTCTATTTTCTGCACGGACCCCGTGCACCATACGTGCCCGGGTCTGTGCCCAACATTTCAAAAACTTCAAGTTACTGCCTCAAGCCATGATCACACGGACCCATGCATGGAGGCATGTCCGGGGTCCGTGCATGAACAATTTTCAGGCATTTCAAAAAAACGAAGGTACACGGACCCTGTCACGGACGTGGCACGGGGTCCGTGCCCTGCATAAACTCAGAAAAATAAGAACACGGGCAACAGATCATGCAAATTTCAAAATCAACTCAAACACTCAAATAAAAAATGCATTTATACATTCAACTAGTATAATACAATACATGAAGTTCTAGAGTTGATCAAAATCTCAAAAGGGTAGAACATGCATCGGTTCTAGTTGTTACAACAAAAAATACATAGCAAGTTCGAATTAAAAATTCGACTTCTAAAACCAAGTCCCCACTCTATCATCACATCCCCATCTAATCATGTGATCTCTGACTCGGTCATGTCCCACCTGCTTCCAAGAACACATACAAAGACAAGACAAGATCTGGATAATCCGGTGAGAATAATTGCCAGTAAAAGAGACATAAACAAGCAATAAAGACCATATTGCTTCATGAGTTTCTTCTATTATCGAATGCAATGAATGTTTCATGAGTTTCTTCTATTATCGAAATTCGTATCCGATCCCATCATAAAGATTCATATCCGATCTTGTCATCAAGATTCGTATCCAATCCTAGTATGCAGATATGTGAATTCAATATAAAACAAATATGATCACATTCTCAATCAAGAACACTTAAGCATATAAGTATGTGGTTTTAGGGAAACTCGAAATCCTCTATTTCGAGTTCAATATTTTTTCAATCGATGTCCGCTTTTACCTTTCTCGATGATTCCAAGTGCTCCAATCTGAACAATCTACAACAAAAAGATTTCCAATCAAAATCCATTCAATCGTAATTCAACGATTAAGGTAAACTTGTTATCGATTCTCGATCAATACTTCGACTAATCCAATTTTGCGAATTCTGTGCTCAACAGCCTTCAACCAAATCTGTACGGAGTTATAAAAGAGCTCAATATCAATCAATCCAATTCAAATCAACCGAACAACTTAATTCAAACTCCTAAATTCTGAAATTTCAAACCGGCGGCATAACGACCTATAAAACGGCCAACCAAAAAACTATAGACAGCAACATATCGATCCCAACAACTCATAACAAAAATAATTCATCCATTTCAACTCAAAACCAACAAAAATCCAAAACCCATAATTCGAATAATGCTTCCAAAAATCATAACAATTCCAAACTTTGTTTTTTTTTTTTCCGATCCGACTTCGAATATACTATCTATTCTAGCTCAAGAACAACATACCAAAAAATAATCAAATTCCAACTATGTCCAAAAATTGAAGTATAATCGATTGAAGAAAAACTTACGGTACAACGGAGCTCTCACAGCCGTGATCACAAATATACCTTCGGATTGAGTTTCTAACGGACGGATCGTGCAAAACCAAAAATCAGAAAGCTTGAGGAGGTGGCTATGGAGGTTGTCGGCCAAGGAAGGAGAAAGAAGAGAAGAAGAATGCCAAATACACGCTTCAATTTTCTTTTTAAAGCAAATACCAAGTCAAAAATGAGGAAATCGCATTTTGGTCCCTGAATTCTTCAAAAATGCAATTCAGTGCCTGATCAAATATCACTTCAACCCTCAAATCTCATAAACTCTGATTATCAATATTAATCTCCTATAATCTTGATTAGGCTAATTTTGGAGCGTTAAAACAATCGCACAATACGGTAATCTATCAATATAAAAATCTACATGATGGATGTGAAATGCAATATGCTCACAAATTTAAATTATCGAATCTATAATATCATGCTCAGTCTAGAGGCTGCTCAATGATCTACCACAAGCATGTTTTGTCTCTAATACTCAACATCAAGACATGGAGCTAGGACATTGTTGATCCACATCTTGATATTGAGTGTGGGAGCCAAAACATGTTTCTAACAAATAACTGACTACATACTTAAGTGCCTTTAGACTGAGCATGAGATTTTAGACTTGTTCCTTTACTTTTCGTGGATACTATATTTCGCATGAATCATGTGTGAGACCTCGGTTCTAAACAACTAATCTCGGCTTAAACAACAATTAAGCATACAAGATCCAAGACCAAAGTGAGAAAGAAATTTTATTTTTTTTTTAAAGGGGGGTGCGCTCGGGCGGGCAAAAACTGCCGCTCGAGCGCGCCCTAAACTACAGCGCTGCTGGTACTCGAACTGGGGTGCGCTCGGGCTGCTAAAAACTGCAGCTTGGGCGCCCCCCCTGCAGCAGAAACAGAACAGAGCAGAAAAGCTTGGCATCTCAAACTAAAGGTTATTCCATACATCAAACTCAAATTCATGCATTAAAAACATAACTTCTCCAGTTATTACATAAAATGCTAACGTTGATCAACTACGAACCAGTCTATAACATGCAACATAAGACTCGCATAATCGATACAACATAAACAACGAAGTTCGAGATCTAAACATGTTCCAAAACAACTAGGTAGACATGCTGACACGACTTCTAAACCGAGTCTCACTACTAGCTCTCCCTCTTGTTGCTAACCAGGCCTTCGCTGACTTGGTCCTGCCCCACCTGTTGCCAAGTACACATACAAAACAAAGCAATAGCCGGATAAACCGGTGAGAATGATAATCCCAGTAAAAACAACATATCAAGTAATACAACAATAAACATGCTTTCAAGACAACAACAAAATCAATAACGATGTAATGAAATGCATGTCTTTAAACCGGGATATCAAATCTGATAACGAGGGATTGCGGCTGTGCTTTTGGGATCCCGAGGGTGAGATTACGTAACGACTCACCGACTCACCCAATCGAGGTGGTGCCACGTATCCCACTTCTCTAGACTTTGAGCAACTATAATGAGTATGCTAGCACTAGGCGAAACGACTACGACCTAGACCACTCAATCATAGTTCCCAAACGTCTAAACAAAAAGGGCGGTTCTGCCCGCTGAAAACCAGATTGGCTCAAGATGAATGCATAACAGAAACATAAAACATAGCCATATAACAAAAGCTCAATCAAAACAACAAAACACAGGTTTCTCATGCTAGAACGAGTGTAGATGCAAGTATGTGATTTTAAGGGAAACTGGAGAACCAACTGTCCCGAGTATGCTATCCCGCTATCGATGTCTGCTTTTACCTTTCAATGCAGTAGTTCCAACTCTGGATAAGCTACAACAAAAGGTTTAATCAACAACTAAATAATCCAACAACAAAGGCAACGGTTCAAGGTAATCTCTTTACCGTTCTTCGTCCAATTCTTGACGACCAATGTTGCTAACACAGGGCTTGACAACTCCAAACGAATCTGCTCAGATACAATCAAAGATCAATTACCATGATCGAATTACAAGCCAAGTTCAACAACTTCAAAAACGGTTCAAATCTCCAAAACTCAAACCGATGGCATAACGGCTATAACTGAACAAACCGACAATGCAGACAGCAGTTCAATAGCAATATAACCTCATAACAATTCTAAGACAACCAAAACAAGCCAATCCCAACAAATCTCAAATCACAATTTTTGAAAATGGCTTCCAAAATCATAACAATTCCGAACGTCGCTCAGATTCAAAACCGACAGATAATAGACGATCAGAACTCTGTAGAGAACAACATACTCGAATCTAGAACGATTCTAACAACATCCAGAAACTAGAATGTATCTGATCGTAGAAAAACTTACGATATAACAGAGCTCTCACTGCAGTGATCGATAATCTGCCTTCAGAAATAATTTCTAACGGACGGATCGAGCTCAGACTGAAATCCCAAAGCTTAGAAGCAAAAGGAATCGGCTACAATGGAGGAGGAAGGAATGGGGAAGGAGATGAAGACTTTTCAATCTCAAATCTAAGTGTAGATAATATATAAAATCCAATAATTGCGTTTTAGTCCCTGAAAAAATCCAAATTTTGCAAAAAGGACCCTGATCAAAATCAAGTCGGCTCGTGAACTCTGTAATCTCCGATTAACTCAAATAAACTTATTTAAGATAAAAATGGGGCGTTACAATTCTCCCCCACTAAGAAGAGATTTCGTCCTCAAAATCAACAAAAACCACAACTCATAAGATAGAATAAAGAACTAAAGACAGTAAGAAGAACTCACGTCATCCGAATAACTCCGGAAATCGCTGCCTCATGTTAGATTCTGTCTCCCAAGTCGCTTCCTCGACGCCGTGACGGCTCCACTGCACTTTCACTAACGGGATCGACTTAGTTCTGAGTTGTTTCTCCTTCCGATCAAGGATCTGAATCGGTCGCTCAAAGTAGCTCAAAGTCTCTTCTAACTCGGATTCGTCAGGCTGAAGAACATGAGAAGGAACTGGATGATACTTTCGTAGCATAGAGACGTGAAAAACGTCATGAATACCAGATAAAGACGAAGGAAGTGCAAGTCTGTAGGCAAGATCGCCTATCTTCTCGAGAATCTCGTACGGCCCAATGAATCTCGGAGATAACTTCCCTCTCTTACCGAATCTGATAGTGCCTCTGAAAGGTGAAATCTTCAAAAATACTCGGTCTCCCTGATCAGAACTCAGAGGTCTACGCCTGACATTCGCATACTTCACCTGTCTATCTTGAGCTGACTTCATTCTGGTCTGAATGATCTTAACCTGCTCTGCCATATCTCTAAGCATCTCCGGTCCCAAATCTGGTGACTCGGACAATTCATCCCAAAACAACGGAGATCGGCACTTCTTACCATACAAAGCCTCAAAAGGCGCCATACCGATACTCGCTTAGAAGCTGTTGTTGTAAGAAAACTCGACAAGAGGCAAAGAATCCTGCCAACTAGTGCCAAAGTCTAGCACTACCGCTCGCAGCATATCCTCTAACGTCTGGATAGTCCGCTCTGACTGTCCATCGGTCTGAGGATGATAAGCTGTACTCAGATGCAATCGAGTACCAAGTGCCCCCTGAAGACTGTGCCAAAAGTAAGAAGTGAATCTAGGATCTCTGTCTGAAACGATCGACTTCGGCACACCATGCAATCTCACAACATTGCTAACGTACAACTCAGCCATCTGATCATAACGATACGTCATCCTGTACGGAATAAAACACGCAGAATTCGTCAATAGGTCGATCACTACCCAAATGGCATCGCATCCTCAAACGGATCGTGGTAGCTTCGTGACGAAATCCATGGAAATGTGATCCAACTTCCATTCAGGAACAGATAAACTGTGCAACAGACCTCCTGGTCGCTTCCGTTCTGCTTTTACTTGCTAACAGTTCAAACACCGAGATACAAACATCGCAACATCGCTCTTCATTCTCTTCCACCAGAACTGGTTCTTCAGGTCGTTGTGCATCTTACGACCTCCAGGATGAATACTGAACCGACTGCAATGAGCCTCTCGGAGAATACGCTGTCTCAACTCCGCAACATCAGGCACAAAAATATGGTTATTCACATACAGTACATCATCTCTAACCTAGAATTCAGACTGATGCCCAGATCTGACTTTCTCTACTGAAACCTGAATGCTCGGCTCAAACTTCTGTGCTTCTCTGATTGCAACAAACAACTCCGGTTCGGCTTGAATAGCAAACACTCTGATAGTCTCCCTATCTATTTCAAAATCTAAACCAGAAGTGCAACAATCATCGATCAACTGAGAAACACCAATAGAAGAAAGAGATAAAGAACATAGCTTTCGGCTCAAGGCATCTGCAACTGCATTCGACTTTCTCGGATAATACTTGATTTCACAGTCGAAATCCTTCAACAGATCTAACCATCTTCTCTGTCTCATATTCAGCTCTGCCTGAGAAAACAAGTACTTAAGACTCTTATGGTCAGAAAAGATCTCGAAAGACTCACCATAAAGATAGTGACTCCAGATCTTCAGAGCAAAGACGATCGCGGCTAGTTCAAGATCATGAACCGGATAACGAGTCTCGTGCGGTTTCAGCTGCCTCGATGCATACGCTATCACATGCTTATGCTGCATAAGAACACAACCCAAGCCTCGGTTAGAAGCATCACAATAGACTGTGAAACCTCCAGTACCCTTCGAAATAGAAAGAATTGGAGCACTGGTCAGTCTCCTCTTCAGATCAACAAAGCTAGCCTCACAATCTGGAGTCCAAACAAAAGGCGCATTCTTCTGAGTCAGCTGGGTAATTGGCTTGGCAATAGATGAGAAACCCTCGATGAAACGACGGTAATAACCAGTTAAACCCATGAAGCTTCGGATCTCCGGTACTGAAGTAGGTCTAGGCCAATTCATAACCGCTTCAATCTTGCTGGGATCGACAGAAATCCCATCTTCAGAAATAATATGACCGAGAAAGACAACTCGATCTAACCAGAATTCACACTTAGACAGCTTGGCAAACAACTGCTCAACTCGCAAAATCTGTAGTACGGTTCTCAAGTGCTCTGCATGGTCAGTACGGTTCTTCGAGTAGATAAGAATATCATCGATAAAGATAATGACGAACTCATCTAAATAACGCTGAAAGATACGGTTCATCAAACCCATAAAAACCGCTGGAGCATTAGTCAAACCGAACGGCATGACTATAAACTCAAAATGACCATACCTCGTTCTGAATGCGGTCTTAGGAACGTCTTCCTCTCGCACTCTCAACTGGTGATAACCTGACTTCAGATCAATCTTAGAGTAGACAGAAAAACCCTGCAGTTGATCAAAAAGGTCATCCATTCGGGGTAAAGGATACCTGTTCTTAACTGTAGCCTGATTCAATTGGCGGTAGTCGATACAGAGCCGCATAGAACCATCCTTCTTCCGAACAAAAAGCACAGGAGCACCCCAAGGCGATACACTAGGTCTGATGTATCCCTTGGCAATCAAATCCTCAAGCTGTTCCTTTAACTCTCTCAATTCAATAAGTGCCATACGATAAGGAGCTTTGGAGATAGGTTGAGTACCTGGCACTAAGTCAATGCTGAATTCGATTTCTCGAATAGGTGGCAAACCAGGAACATCTTCCGGGAACACATCAGCAAATTCTCTAACCACCGGTAAATCTACCAAAGCTGGGCTAGATTTCAGTACATCAACTGCATACACTAAAAATCCTTCTGCACCTTTTTGTAGTAAACGAGTCATAGATAACACTGAAATCAAAGAAATTCTAGATCGAGAACCCTTACCAAAGAATTTCCACTCGTCTGCCATTTCAGGTCTGAACCTGACAACTTTCAGAAAACAATCGACTGTTTCCCTGTACTTGGTTAAAGCATCTATACCGACAATACAATCAAAATCTGACAGACCAAGTACAATACAGTTGAATTCTAACAAATTACCCTCAAAACAAAGCTCACTGTTCCTGACTAATCTGACAGAAACAATTCCTCCACCCAAAGGTGAAGTAACAGCTACTACTGTAGGCAACAACTCAGTAGGCAAAGCATGCAATAACACAAATTTCTCAGAGATAAAGGAATGGGAAGCACCTGTATCTATCAAAACATGAGCAGAATGACCAAAAATTGAACAGTTACCTGCTATAACATCATCAGGTGCCACCTGAGCCTGATCCTCTGTCAAGGCAAAAACTCGTGCCTGCTGTCTCGGAGGCTGGTTCGCACTAGAATTACCTCCCTGTCTGTTCTGCTGCTGAGGCTGGAAAGAGTGCACTGCAGACGACTGCCTCTCCAGCTGAACTGCAGGTCTAGATGAACTCCCACTCTGAGCTCTATCTCTGTTACGCTGAGGGCACACCTTAGAGAAGTGTCCCGGTTGCTGACAGGTGTTACAATTACCGAAGACTCCCACACATTGATCCGGTGAGTGTCTTCCTCCACACTTGCTGCAGTACAAGGTTGATGATCCAGAACTCTGCCCTGAACCAAACTGTCGGGAACCACTGGAACTAGACGAACTGTTCCCCTGACTTTTGAACTGTTTACCTCTTGCCTTGTACTGATCCTTTCTGTTTCCCCCACTGCTACCACCTTCATACCTCTGCTGCTGGTTCTGATGCTTTGGTGGCTGATTCTGATACTGAGATGGTAGGTTCTGATACTGCCTCTGTTGCTGAGGTGCTACCTGGTTACCTCTTTGCCTCCACAAGCCTGCTTCTGCTCCCTTTGCGTGATTCATGGCATCCGCAAAGTTGTTAGGCCTGTTGGTGTTAACCAACGTGAAGACATCGGGGTTCAAACCATTGACGAACTGATCTGCCTTAGCTTCTTCATCTCCAGCAATTAGCAGTGCAAAACGCAACAGACTATCGAACTTAGCCACGTACTCTTCAATGTTCAGATTCCCTTGCCTCAGATTGGCAAACTCTACTCCCTTATCTTTGCGATACGAGATAGGGAAAAACCGCTTATAAAATTAAGATTTAAAAAGAGTCCAAGTAACTTCCGTACCTCTACTCTCCATTGCTTTCTTTGTCATGATCCACCAGCTCTTAGCACCACCACGCAGCTGATGAATTACTAACCTGATTCGGCGGTCATCGGTGTAGTCAATGGAATCAAACAACTAATCCATATCATCCAACCAACTCTCACAGTCAACTGGATTTTCTGAACCCATCAACAACGGCGGATTGAACGACTGAAACCTCTTCAGCAAGGTTTCCATAGGAGTTGCTGAAGCATCCAACTGATCAACTTCAGTGCTAGCTTGCTCAGTCGCAGGGATAACTGGCGGTGTGTTTCTGTTTATCAATAGACGAGGACCCATCTGATAATCAAAGGTTAGGACACGAGATATCTCAATCGCTACAAACAGTGCCCTTACAACCGCTTGGAATACCGGATACCAGTCGATAACAGAAACAGTTATATCTCAAGTAGATCATGCTTTATAAATTAAATCACATAACCATGTAATTCAATAATTCTCAATAACAAAGCATGCTCGCATGGAATTAAGTACACAGTTAAAATAATTCAAACACATGCGAGGAGCCAATACACGCAGACTCGATCTACCCGCTCACTCTAGTTCGACCAAGAATCTTATCTCTCTGATACCACTTAATGTGAGACCTCGTTTCTAAACAACTAATCTCGGCTTAAACAACAATTAAGCATACAAGATCCAAGACCAAAGTGAGAAAGAAATTTTTTTTTTTAAAGGGGGGTGCGCTCGGGGGGCAAAAACTGCCGCTCGAGCACGCCCTAAACTCCAGCGCTGCTGGATTACTCGAACTGGGGTGCGCTCGGGCGCCCCCCACTGCAGCAGAAACAGAACAGAGCAGAAAAGCTTGGCATCTCAAACTAAAGGTTATTCCATACATCAAACTCAAATTCATGCATTAAAAACATAACTTCTCCAGTTATTACATGAAATGCTAACGTTGATCAACTACGAACCAGTCTATAACATGCAACATAAGACTCGCATAATCGATACAACATAAACAACGAAGTTCGAGATCTAAACATGTTCCAAAACAACTAGGTAGACATGCTGACACGACTTCTAAACCGAGTCTCACTACTAGCTCTCCCTCTTGTTGCTAACCAGGCCTTCGCTGACTTGGTCCTGCCCCACCTGTTGCCAAGTACACATACAAAACAAAGCAACAGCCGGATAAACCGGTGAGAATGATAATCCCAGTAAAAACAACATATCAAGTAATACAACAATAAACAAGCTTTCAAGACAACAACGAAATCAATAACGATGTAATGAAATGCATGTCTTTAAACCGGGATATCAAATCTGATAATGAGGGATTGCTGCTGTGCTTTTGGGATCCTGAGGGTGAGATTACGTAACGACTCACCGACTCACCCAATCGAGGTGGTGCCACGTATCCCACTCCTCTAGACTTTGAGCAACTATAATGAGTATGCTAGCACTAGGCGAAACGACTACGACCTAAGCCACTCAATCATAGTTCCCAAATGTCTAAACAAAAAGGGCGGTTCTGCCCGCTGAAAACAAAATTGGCTCAAGATGAATGCATAACAGAAACATAAAACATAGCCATATAACAAAAGCTCAATCAAAACAACAAAACACAAGTTCCTCATGCTAGAATGAGTGTAGATGCAAGTATGTGATTTTAAGGGAAACTCGAGAACCAACTGTCCCGAGTATGCTATCCCGCTATCGATGTCTGCTTTTATCTTTCAATGCAGTAGTTCCAACTCTGGATAAGCTACACCAAAAATTTTAATCAACAACTAAACAATCCAACAACAAAGGCAATGGTTCAAGGTAATCTCTTTACCGTTCTTCGTCCAATTCTCGACGACCAATGCTGCTAACACAGGGCTTGACAACTCCAAACGAATCTGTTCAGATACAATCAAAGATCAATTACCATGATCGACTTACAAGCCAAGTTCAACAACTTCAAAAACAGTTCAAATCTCCAAAACTCAAACCGATGGCATAACGGCTATAACTGAACAAACCGACAATGCAGACAACAGTTCCATAGCGATATAACCTCATAACAATTCTAAGACAACCAAAACAAGGCAATCCCAACAAATCTCAAATCACAATTTTTGAAAATGGCTTCCAAAAATCATAACAATTCCGAACGTCGCTCAAATTCAAAACCGACAGATAATAGACGATCAGAACTCTGTAGAGAACAACATACTCGAATCTAGAACGATTCTAATAACATCCAGAAACTAGAATGTATCTGATCGTAGAAAAACTTACGATATAACAGAGCTCTCACTGCAGTGATCGATATTCTGCCTTCAGAAATAATTTCTAACGGACGGATCGAGCTCAGACTGAAATCCCAAAGCTTGGAAGCAAAAAGAATCGGCTACAATGGAGGAGGAAGGAATGGGGAAGGAGATGAAGACTTTTCAATCTCAAATCTAAGTGTAGATAATATATAAAATACAATAATTGTGTTTTAGTCCCTGAAAAAATCCAAATTTTGCAAAAAGGACCCTGATCAAAATCAAGTCAGCTCGTGAACTCTGTAATCTCCGATTAACTCAAATAAACTTATTTAAGATAAAAACGGGGCGTTACATCATGTATTTCTGTATACTCATATATTCTCTTATTTGATATTGTCTCTCACGTCTTTGTTTTCTTCTTGGACACGTTATTCGGCATGGCAGGTGTGGGGACCTCGGGTGCTAATCACAGTTCTTAAACACAATCAATATCAATTCAATAATTAACCACTAGGAATTACAATTAATCAATTCAATAAGTAATCAAATGAGTAAGCCATAATTTTTTTTTACACAAGGTGCCTAGCTCAGGTTCGAGCCAACCTTGGCCTCGCTCGAGCGTAGGTCCATGCACTCGAGCGAGCCATGTGCTGCCCGAAACCATGAAATGATCTCTTTTGTTGTCATTTGACAATTTAAACTTGGTTCCAACATTTAACCATCTCAAATCAATTCTAAGATGGTCCATATATAAGAAACAAAGTAGAACATTCATCTCAAAGTATAAGAATCTTACGCATGTTTCCAAGATACAATATAATAACAAGTTCAAGTTTAAATCTAAGTTCTCAAACCATTCTAAGGCTTCAAGATCACAAGGTTGACATCAAAATCTACTTCTTAACCCGAGTCTCCACTTCTAAATCTCAATCTCGAGCTATCCAAGCCACATCTGATTCGCTCATGCTCAAACCTGATGCAATGCACACATACAAACAAAGCAACAACCGGATATCTCCGGTGAGAATAAATATGAGTATAAACGACATGCATATAAATCATTTAAGCATACTGAATCTATATATATGCCATAATAATCTTAATCTCAAAACATGCAATAACATGTAAATTATTGAAGCATAATCAATTCTTAAATCTTAACACATAATCGTTCTTCTATGGAAATATCATATCAATCATATAAGCACAAATACATCTTGAGTGGCATATAATAACATGCTAGCATTTATAAATGCATATTCTAAACCATAAAAATCTATAGGCTAATGCATAAATGCAATG
This sequence comes from Henckelia pumila, assembly GCF_033568475.1. Lineage (NCBI taxonomy): Eukaryota > Viridiplantae > Streptophyta > Magnoliopsida > Lamiales > Gesneriaceae > Henckelia > Henckelia pumila. Next base: position 196,455,784 of record NC_133121.1, read on the forward strand.
CATGTTTCGAGGAATAGGCTATCAAGTCTGATAACCATAAATCTTAGTTCTTGGGATCCCGGGGAATAAAATCTTTAACATACCACCGACTCTCCCAATTGAGGTGGCGTTAAATATCTCAATCCCCTGACTTTGGTGAAACTATAATGAGTCATCTAGCTCTGGAAGTAAATCTACATACCGTGCCACTCAACTATAGCTCTCCAAACGTGATTTCGCAATCTAGTTCATTCAGCCCTCTATGCTTTTCAAGGTAGAGTTCAAGATGAATGCAACATAATCAGAATGCATTAAATCATACAAATACTGTGTAACATCATTCAAAGTAACAATAACAATTAAATCACCTATGAGCACATAAACATTTAAGTATGTGGTTTTAGGAAACTCGATAATCATAAACGATCTCGAGTTGTTCTTCCCATCTTATCTAATGTTTATTCATACCGTTCGATTTCAATTCTGAAGTACTCGAACCTTGCAAAGCTTTACTCACACTTGAATCAATCTGCTTCTTCCAACTCTTGCTCGTTCAATCGTCTAGTTGATCTATTTCTTAATTCATCTTCTTGCCTTTCGAACTCGGAGACTTGAACTCAATAACTTTTACTTCAATCTGAAATAAAATATTTACAACTCAATCATCAGCTCATAAAATTATTTCAATATCATCAACGGTCAAACAACTTCAAGTCTTGATCAAGTGACTGGAATTCAACCGACGACATACCGATTTCGAAACCGTAAATATTAACAACTCAAAACTTGATTCACAAAACATTAATTCAACATTATATGAATCATATCATCATCATTTCATCATAAAGATGTCGAAATCAGCATTTACATTTCAGAATTGCATCAAATATAAACCGACGGCGTAACGGTTCGAATTCGATAATTCCCAAAGCATAAACATCATCTTAACAACCATTTAAACTCAATATCAATTCTAATATCTCAGAATATACACGTACATAACATCCCCAAAATTCAGAATTCTGAAATGTTTTTCAAAAATCATAAACATATTCAAACGACGATCTTTTCTCGATCTGTCTTAGATATGATATCGTCGTATGTACTAGAACATGTTTATACAATCAAATCTAAATTCTAACATCATCTTAAAATTCAAACATGGTAGAACTTCTTAAAACTTACGTCAAAACGTAGCACGTGAAGCCGTGATTGCAAATATACGATCAATCTGAAATTCTATTGGGCGGATCAATTTTTAATCGAAATTGGAAAAGAAAGTGATGCGATCATGGATGGCTCGCATGCTGATCAAGTGACTAAGGATCTATTGGAGATACCACGAGGACCGGTTACGAGAGGCCGAGCTCAGAAGTTTAAGGAAGCACTTCAATCTTTGTTGTTGAAGACACAAGAGGGCGTTGGATTTCTTGATATTCAATTTGGAGGAGGTTATAATCTTATTGAGGTCAAAAGAGGTCAAGAAAGTGAAGAAATTGAAGATCCTGCTCGAAGCCAAGGCGCGCCCGCGCCTCAAACTCGCGCGCCCACGCCTCATGATCGCGCGCCCGCGCTTACGGATGCCAAATTGACGATGTTTTGCGAGCTCTCGGCGCGCCCGCGCTACCTTATCGTGCGCCCGCGCCATTGTCTGCGCAACTTCGGCGCGCCCGCGCCATGTCCTTTTACATGCACCGAAGTTGTTTGTGTGTGTGTTCGGGATTTTTAATATTTTGGATTTACTTTGTTTATTTTAGGTCTTTTATTCCTACTAGGAAACTTTAGGAGATATCTTTGATATCTTTTTTATTTATTTTGCGTTATCTTTCAATATTTTGGGTTGTAATATAAATACTACAACATTCATTATTTTAATGATAACTAAGATTTTCAGCTTATTGATTATTCAATACAAAAATTCTCTTTAGAATTTTATCAAAGCTTTTGCTTTACCCAAAATCAAACTTATCAAAGTTTCATAGCTTTGTGGCATTTGTCAATCGATTTTCAATTGGGTTGTCAAAGACAGGTTCTTTTGAAGGTCTAATTGAATCTTTGATTGTTTTCTATCGTGAATTCTCTGTTGCTAGTTACAGGTTCAACTATAGGTGGAGATTCCAAAATCTGTTACTTGTTTCAAAGTCGGGACAACATTATTGAATTCTTTTGTTATCGAATTGAGGTGCGATTCGTTGAAATCGTGTTGCCTTTCATACATAAGATTCATATCATTTGGTATCAAAGCTTAAGGTTTTGACTCAAGTAAGTCGTATCCTTCTTTAATCTATATTCTTTCTTCATTCTTCATTCTTCGTTCATCGTTCGTCGTTCTTCGTTCTTCATCTATATCATCCCAAATTTCTGTGTCATTCTTTCAAACTTGTTATCCAAGTCTCGTGTCTTGTGCTACAAGTTATAAATTAAAAAAAAACAAAAAAAAAAGATATTTTAAATCGGTCAAAAAAAAAAAAGAAAAAAAAAAGTAGAGACCGAAAAAAAGCTTAAAAAAATATAGAAGAAGCAAGATAACTTGTGGACAATTTTCATTCTTGTTCATCCTTGGGTGCAAGTTAAAATTCAAGCATCCATAAATTTCTTCTTCTTGTTTTTGTCGATCTTCGAGGGTCGATCTTCAAGCGTCTAAAAGTTGTGAACTTGAGAGTTTGATTCACTTTTACACAAAGCAAAAGCCTACATAAATTGAGTGGAAAGAAAAAAAGTGTTGGAGTGATTCGTTTGGAGTGATCTGTGAGAACTTGTGTGAGGAATTTTACTACTAACCTTTTTCTTGCAGGTACCATGAATCCTAATAAAGATGCTAGTGAAAGTGTGAACCAAGGAATTTCCAAGGTTCAAATGGAGGCATTGATGGGGCAATTTACTAGGGTGATGAGGTCGGAGTTGGAACCTCTTCATGAGCGGATGAGTAGATTGGAGGAGAGCAGTGGTAGTGGAAAAAAAATTAAAGATAGGAGGGGGAATAATTTAGAAGGAGATGAGGAGAGTTTTGATGAAAATTGGGATGGAGAGAGAAGAGTACATGGGGGTAGACATAGGCGAGAAGCAGTACGAGGAAAACATACGGAGTGCAGTAAGGAGGATGGAAATATTAGTAGTATTAAGATGAAAATTCCAGCGTTTCATGGGAAGTCTGACCCGAAGGCGTATTTGGAATGGGAGAAGCGTGTGGAGTTTGTGTTTGATTGCCATCACTATTCTGACCTTAAGAAAGTGAGGTTGGTAGTGGTTGAGTTTGTAGACTATGCATTAATCTGGTGGGATCAATTAGTGACCACTAGAAGGAGGTGTGGAGAGCCACCTATTGAGACGTGGGATGAGATGAAGCGTGCCATGAAGAAGCGTTTTGTGCCTAACTATTATTATCGTGACATGTACAGGCGATTACAAACTCTGAAGCAAGGAACAAGAAGCGTGAAGGATTACTACAAGGAGTTGGAAACCACGATGATCCGGGCCAACATTGAGGAGGATAATGAAGCTACAATGGCCAGATTTTTGTGCGGTTTGAATAGAGAAATCCAAGATCAAGTGGAGCTTCGCCACTATTTTGATTTGGATGAGATGGTGCAGACGGCCATGAAGGTGGAGCAGCAGCTCAAGAGGAGAGGAGCTGGTCGACTTCCTACCGGTGGAGGATGGTCGACTCCTTGGCGTCCAAACGTTGCAAAACGGGAGGACAACAAGTCTGTATCCAAGCCAAAATTTGACACCAAATTGGAGGCACCAAAACAAGTGGGTAAAGGTACACCTGAAACTACTAATACTCGTTCTAGGGATATTAAATATTTTAGATATCAAGGACTTGGTCATATTGCCAGTCAGTGTCCTAATAAAAAAATTATGATTATGAATGCTGGTGGTGAGATTGAGTTAGAGAGTGAGGATGAGAAATATGATAGTATGCCTGCGTTGGAGGATCCTGATGAAGAGGGATATGATGCAGTGGTTGGAGAATTGCTAGTGACCAGGAGAGTGTTGAATGTACAACAAAAGGAGGAGGAAAAAACTCAAAGGGAGAATTTATTCCATACTAGATGCTTTGTGAATAACAAAGTATGTAGTGTTATTATTGATAGTGAGAGTTGCACTAATGTAGCGAGTTATGAGCTGGTGGAAAAGTTGAGTTTGCCTGTTATAAAACATCCTCAACCTTATAAATTGCAGTGGTTTAATGATAGTTTGGAGGTGAAAGTGCATAAGCAGGTGGTAATACCATTTGCCATTGGTAAGTATGTAGATGAAGTGTTGTGTGATGTGGTGCCTATGCAAGCTTGTCATATTTTGTTGGGTAGGCCGTGGCAATTTGATAGGAAGGTGATACATGACGGTTTTAAAAATTGTTATTCTTTTACCTTGAAAAAGGAGCCTATTGTATTGTTATCGATGACTCCAAAGCAAGTGTTGGAGGACCATTTGAAAAAGAAAAAGAAAGAAGAGGCCGAAAAAAAGAGTGAACAAAAAAGTGAGATGGCCTTAGAAAAAAATATTGAGAGAAAAAAAATGGAAAAAAAATTGATAGGAAAGATGCCGATAAAAAAATATTTATGGCCCAAAAGAGTGAGTTGCGAGAGATTTTACATGTGCATACTCCACTTGTGTTGATTTTCTATAAGGAGTTTCTCCTTAACACAAGTGATATGGCCGGAAATCTTCCGAGCACTGTTGTTTCTCTTTTGCAGGAATTTGAAGATTTATTTCCGGAGGATTTGCCTCAAGGCTTACCATCTTTGAGGGGGATTGAACATCAAATTGATTTTGTGCCCGGAAGTGCGTTGCCAAACCGTCCAGCGTATAGGAGCAACCCGGAGGAAACAAAAGAGATGCAAAGACAGGTAAGTGAACTTTTAGATAAAGGTTTTGTGCGTGAGTCCATGTCACCGTGTGTTGTGCCTGTTTTGTTAGTTCCTAAGAAAGACGGTTCATGGAGAATGTGTGTGGATTGTAGAGCCATTAATAACATTACCATCAAGTATAGGCATCCTATTCCTAGACTAGATGATATGTTGGATGAGTTGCATGGTTCTAGCGTCTTTAGTAAAATTGATTTAAAAAGTGGTTACCATCAAATTAGGATGAGAGAAGGTGATGAGTGGAAAACTGCTTTTAAAACCAAATACGGCTTGTATGAGTGGTTGGTTATGCCCTTTGGACTAACTAATGCACCTAGAACTTTTATGAAATTGATGAATCATGTGTTGCGTGCTTATATTGGAAAATTTGTTGTGGTATATTTTGATGATATCTTGGTATATAGCAAAAATTTGGATGAGCATGTCGAACATTTGAGAATTGTGCTAATCACACTAAAAGCTGAACAATTGTATGCTAACTTGAAGAAGTGTGTGTTTTGTACAAAAGAACTTGTGTTTCTTGGTTTTGTTGTGAGTTCCCAAGGTGTCAGAGTTGATGAGGACAAGGTAAGTGCAATTCGAGAGTGGCCAACGCCTACTTCTATTGGTCAAGTTTGAAGTTTTCATGGTCTTGCAAGTTTCTATAGGAGATTTGTGAAAGATTTCAGTACTTTGGCGGCACCTATGACTGCAGTGATCAACAAGAACGTTCCATTCCATTGGGGCGAGGAGCAAGAGAAGTCTTTTAATATTGTCAAGCATAAATTAATTAATGCTCCTTTACTTGTATTACCTGATTTTACTAACACTTTTGAAATTGAATGTGATGCGTCAGGTGTAGGAATTGGAGGTGTCTTGATGCAAGGTGGGCGACCGATTGCTTACTTTAGTGAGAAGCTTAGTGGGGCGTCCTTGAATTATCCTACCTACGACAAGGAGTTTTATGCGTTGGTAAGGGTACTTGAGACATGGCAACACTATTTGAGGCCAAAGGAATTTGTGATTCATACGGATCATGAATCATTGAAGCATCTCAAAGACAACAAAAGCTAAACAAGAGGCATGCTAAGTGGGTGGCGTTTGTGGAAACTTTTCCCTATGTTATCAAATACAAGCAAGGGAAGGAAAATATGGTAGCGGATGCTCTATCACGAAGGTATGTACTTTTATCTACTCTAGATTCTAAATTCTTAGGATTTGAGTATGTGAAAGAGTTATATACTAGTGATCTTGATTTTGGTGAGATATATGCGTCCTGTTTGCATGGTCCAAAAGATAAATTCTTCATGCATGATGGGTATTTGTTTAAGGAGGATAAGTTATGTATTCCTAAGTCGTCTATTCGTGAATTACTTGTGAGGGAATCACATGGGGGTGGCTTAATGGGACATTTTGGTGTGGCTAAAACTTATGAAATTTTGCATGAACATTTTTATTGGCCACATATGAAGCATGATGTTGAGAAAATTTGTGAAAGATGTGTGACTTGTAAGAAAGCAAAGTCTAGACAACATCCACATGGTTTGTATACTCCACTTCCCGTTCCTAGTGAACCGTGGATAGATATCTCTATGGATTTTGTTTTAGGACTACCGAGGTCTAAGAAGGGGAGGGATTCAATTTTTGTTGTGGTTGATAGATTTTCTAAGATGGCTCATTTTATTGTTTGTCATAAATCTGATGATGCTTCTCATGTTGCTGAATTGTTCTTCAATGAAATTGTTAGATTGCATGGCATGCCTAGGAGTATTGTGTCTGATAGAGATACTCGTTTCTTGAGCTACTTTTGGAAAACATTATGGTGCAAACTTGGTACTAAACTACTGTTTTCGACTACATGTCATCCTCAAACGGATGGTCAAACTAAAGTTGTTAATATAACGTTAGGAACTTTGTTGCGTGCTATAATTAAAAAGAATTTGAAGAGTTGGGAAGAATGTTTGCCATTTGTTGAGTTTGCATATAATCGCAGTGTGCATTCTACTACAAATTTTTCACCATTTGAAATTGTGTATGGTTTTAATCCTTTAACCCCGTTGGATTTGATGTCTTTGCCTATGAGTGAAAGGGTTAACATGGATGGTAAGAAAAAGGCGGAATTTGTGAGAAATTTGCATGAAAAAGTGAAGGCGAACATTGAGAAAAAGAATTTGCAGTATACAAAGCAAGCAAATAAGGGAAAGAAGATAGTTGTGTTTGAACCAGGAGATTGGGTGTGGTTGCATTTGAGGAAAGAACGGTTTCCTGAAAAACGGCGCTCAAAGCTTCTACCTAGAGGCGATGGACCATTTCAAGTATTGGAGCGCATCAACGACAACGCTTACAAATTAGATTTGTCAGGTGAGTATAATGTCAGTGCTACCTTTAATGTTTCTGATTTATCTCCGTTTGATGTAGGTGATGATCAAGATTTGAGGACAAATCCTTTTCAAGAAGGGAAGGATGATGCGATCATGGATGGCTCGCATGCTGATCAAGTGACTAAGGATCTGTTGGAGATACCACGAGGACCGGTTACGAGAGGTCGAGCTCAAAAGTTTAAGGAAGCACTTCAATCTTTGTTGTTGAAGACACAAGAGGGCGTTGGATTTCTTGATATTCAATTTGGAGGAAGTTATAATCTTATTGAGGTCAAAAGAGGTCAAGAAAGTGAAGAAATTGAAGACCCTGCTCGAAGCCAAGGCGCGCCCGCGCCATTATTTTGCGAAGAAGAAGCGCGCCCGCGCCTCATGATCGCGCGCCCGCGCTTACGGATGCCAAATTGACGATGTTTTGCGAGCTCTCGGCACGCCCGCGCTACCTTATCGCGCGCCCGCGCCATTGTCTGCGCAACTTCGGCGCGCCCGCGCCTCTCTCTAGCGTGCCCGCGCCATGTCCTTTTACATGCACCAAAGGTGTTTGTGTGTGTGTTCGGGATTTTTAATATTTTGGATTTACTTTGTTTATTTTAGGTCTTTTATTCCTACTAGGAAACTTTAGGAGATATCTTTGAAATCTTTTTGATTTATTTTGCGTTATCTTTCAATATTTTGGGTTGTAATATAAATACTACAACATTCATTATTTTAATGATAACTAAGATTTTCAGCTTATTGATTATTCAATACAAAAATTCTCTTTACAATTTTATCAAAGCTTTTGCTTTACCCAAAATCAAACTTATCAAAGTTTCATAGCTTTGTGGCGTTTGTCAATCGATTTTCAATTAGGTTGTCAAAGACAGGTTCCTTTGAAGGTCTAATTGAATCTTTGATTGTTTTCTATCGTGAATTCTCTGTTGTTAGTTACAGGTTCAACTAGACGTGGAGATTCCAAAATCTGTTACTTGTTTCAAAGTCGGGACAACATTATTGAATTCTTTTGTTATCGAATTGAGGTGCGATTCGTTGAAATCGTGTTACCTTTCATACATAAGATTCATATCAGAAAGAAATTGCTTCTTCTTCTTCATTTCTTCTTCTCGGCCACTTTCTGAAATTGGGAATATATATACACATGTATACATGCTTTAAACTATATAAATCCCACTTGCATGCAAAATTTCAGTTTAGTCCCTGAGCTTTTAGAAATTGCAATTTAATCCTTGCTCGAGTTTCACCTTCAAATTAAATCATTTTTATATCCTAACTCAAAATTAAACTCTTAAATCTCATAAATAGTCAATTCAAATATTCTAATCTTTTAATTTAAGAATTTCAGAATTTAAATCTTAAAATCCATAAATCCTCATAAATATTTTTGACTCGGAAATTATATCTCTAATTCCGTAAATTCTCAAATTAATATTTTCCCATATTAGAAATTTAAATCTCAAATCCCGTAACTAATTATTTAATACTTTTTGGGCCTTACAATTCCTTCCCTCTAAGGAATGATTTCGTCCTCGAAATCGCATTCAATCTTACTGCTGAATCTCATAAACTGTATAGTTAACTGAAGTAATACTTACTTCAATTCTATGAGCTTTAAGTCTTTTTTTTTTTTTTTATATCTTATCGTATTCTTCTTTCTGACTTCTTTTTCAATCATATCTATTCTCATTGTTCTGTAGTCACTGATTCAGCTTACATCTGAGCTGCTCTTCCTCTTGATCAAAATCTGTATCAGTTATTCTGCTTAGCTCAAAGTCTTATCAGCTTCTACTTCATCTGATTGAAGTTAAAGGAAAAAGTATAGATGATGTTCTTCAGCTTATACATAAGGATCACATCTCCTTTATCTGATAAATATAGACAGAGTATTAATCAAGAAGTTATATTGAATACTCACAAAGATCAATTATTAAATCACTTCTAGAATTCCTTTCTGAATCGAATGATGATCTGTAAATAACTTTCTCAATGTTCACTCTGTTCAATCTTCAAAATTTGTATCTATTATTCATGTGCTAACTCTGTCTATTCTGCTTTGTTCTTGTTCTGTTCAGATCAATCTTCACCTTCTTTGTCTTTTCTTAAATCATATCTGATCTGATGGCTAATATTTCTGAAATACCGTCTCAATATAAAGACAATTCTATTTTTCTTATCATCTTTTAATCAAAACACTGTCTCTATATCTATCAGATAGTTGTCACATGAATTACAATATTAATCAAGTGGCAAAAGTCAATCAGCTAGTACGGAATCTAGTACTACAGTTCTGAGTATATCCTCGGAAATATGGATAATCACATCTGATAGTCCACTAATCGGAGGATGGTATAACGAAATCTCATACAACCACACACTCAGAACATCTGATAATCAATGCCACAGTCTATTAAATAAATCAAAAGTCTCTATCTCAACAATAGATTTTAGTAATCCCTGTAATCTCATCATATTGCTAACTTCTTAACAGCTATCTATTCATATCTGTATCATATCTAATACACCCTATTCTTGAATCTGTCAAAATTTACCCCAATCTAAATCGCAAAGTCATGACGAATTGAGTAGTTTCAAACTTAAATTCGTCGAAAAGTTGATTTATTTCGACTCTAGCGTTGCTAAACTGTTACATAGACTACTTGATCTCTTCTTTTTTCCTTCTTTTACTGGAAATTTAGTATCGAAAATTTCAATTCTGTCGTATCTATTTTCATTTTTGTTCACCAATATTGCTTTCCAAGTAATTTCATACACGTTGCAAATAACTGGATGGATATTAAATCTATTGTAGTATACATTTTTCAAAATCTGATGTCTCATTTATAGAACATCTGGCATAATCAAACGATTATTCACCTCAAAATCCATCCACTTTAATATGATGTCTTGTTTCATATCTTAATCTAGCATTCCTAGTCGAATTCTAATTGCTTGATGTGGGACTTCGGGTTGCTAATATCGTCTTAGGGCAATTAACGATTAATTAACAATAATCGTACAAGATAAAACATAATCAAACACAAACCCAAAGAACTATTTTTTTTAAAAAAATTTGAGCCTCGCTCGATCGGTCAAAAATGAGCGATCGAGCAGTCATAAAATTCAGAGTCTTGGGTTTGAGTCAAAAATGGTCTCGCTCGGTCGGTTAAATTCAACCGATCAAGCGGCCATCCCTGTGCAACAAATCTGCAGAATTCAACTCCTTCTTTGTGTTGTCAAAACAAATTCCAAACACTTCAAAATCAATATTTCTAATCTCAAAGCTGAACCAAGATAAGTCATATCAAGTCCAACAATCATGTAGTCAAATACATGTATTCAACTTCCAATCTAATCATCTAAAATACATGGAAATCTCATATATCACAAGTATTTGATAAATCAAAACATATACAATTCTCTTATATTCTAAACATGTTTGATAAGATCTATACCACATGTTATCTTGCTAATCATAAACCCGAGTCACCACGTGCTAAGACTCTTTCTCTCAAGCTACCCATGTTCTCTTTGGCTAGCTTCTACCCCACCTGTTGTAATGCACACATACAAAACAAAACAACAGCCGGATAACTCTGGTGAGAATATAATTCTCAGTATAAAAGACATATACATAACAGTTCATATCAATTCATCTCTAAATACTTCAAATCAAAGCTTCAAATCAATAATTCAAATCATACTTAAAATCAAAAGATTTATATAGCTCGCTAAGGAATTGATTCATAATAAATCAATGCCATCAAGATTCGTATACGATTTTGACATGGATATCCATCTATCGTTGTCTCATCAGACTCGAAAATAAGGTCCATCTAACCTTAGCAAAAGAATCAATTCAATTTTCTTCATATCATATATAACTCAATAAAGATCCACTACCTGAGATGGATCGACAACATCAAATTCTAAATCAAGAATAAAGAGCAACAAGTATGTGGTTTATCAGGACAACTCAAGAAGCTTCATTATTGAGTTTCAAACCCCTGACTCTCGATGTCGTCCTATACCTGTCAATCGTGGTGTCAAATTCTTCAAATCTTCACAATCTGTAGCAGAACCAAAAGCTATCAAAATTATGCTCAAACTCTACTTGATCTTCAAGGCTTAACTTCACAAACCATGGCTAATTCTATCTCGGTTCGATGCTGATCTCCGCGAGCTCGAAGTACTTCAATGAAATTCTGAAATAAAGCATATTCAAGCTAAATAAATCAGCAATGACTCAATTCAATTCAACTCAATCAATCTCAAATCAAACACTTGCCAATTCTTGACTCGACGGCATAACGGTTAAAATCCGGCAACCGTAACTCATTCCTATCAACTCTATCATTAATATCCACTTCAAGTATACTTCATTCATAAAGAATACTAGCATATCAGAAGGTGTAAGAATCCAAACACATGCTGGAAATTCATAACAAATTCAATCAATAACTCAAGACTCAATCAATTCTTGATTCAATTTCAAACACTTAAAACTCGAACTCATCGATTCGAATTCGATATCTTTCACTTCAAATATGAAATGAAATTATATTATCTCAACTATCATCTTTCATTCTCATTTCAATCTTATTTAAGGGTAAACAATCTCAAATCTTGATTAATCAATCAAAACTCAAACCGACGGCATAACGAGTCAAACCCGATAATTCCAAAGGCTCAAACATCATTATAACAATGATCTTAACTCAATATCAATCTCAATTCATCATCAAAATCTCGAAATCCAACAGCCCATAAATTCAGATTTTCGAAAATACATCTAAAATTCGAAAATATGTTCAAACGACGATCTTTTCTCAATCCGTCTTAGATATGCTATCGTCGTCTATACTAGAACATATTTATCCAACCAAATCTTAATTCTAACAATATCATAAAATTTCAAACATCGTATAACTTATTAAAACTTACGTCAAAACGTAGCACTCGAAGTCGTGATCGCGAATATACGATCAGTTTTGAATTCCACCGAGCGGATTGATTTTAATTCGAAATTGAAATGAAGAAAACACTTCTTTTTTCCCTTTCCTTCGGCTTCTCCGTTCTTGAATCTGATGGAAATTATATATATTACACCTATATACATGTATACACGTGTGATGTCCACTTGAAAGAAAAAATTGCACTTTGGTCCTTAAAAGTTTCAATAATTTCAATTTAGTCTTCGACCAATTTTTTTAATTCAATTTCAATCCTAAATAATTTAAGAATATTAGAATTTAATTCTAAACTCCAAAATTCTCAAATTAAATATTCTCGAATTAAAATTAAAAAGAACAATTGCACTTTAGCCCTTGAAACTTTAATATTTGCAAAACAACCCCTGATCGGGTTGTATCTTCAAATTAAATCCTCTTTAATTCTCGAATATCGGAATTTAATCTTAAATCTCATAAATATTTAATCCAAATATTTCATTCTTTTAATTTAAGAATCCCGAAATTTAATTCTCAAAATTCGTAAATTCTCAAATTCAATATTTTCGGCTCGGAAATTAAATCTCTACTTTTCATAAATACTTCAATTAATATTTCCCCAAATTATAGAATTTAAATCTCAAATTTTATAATTAATAATTTAATATATTTCGGGTCTTACACTTGATCTAATATCAATGTTGCTTCAATATTTCTAAACCAATCTAGTTTAGCTTGGATTGAAATAATTCTAATTATTTGAGTATCTGTCCAGAAACTCAACCACAAATAGCAAAGATCTGCAATCAATCGATCAAGCATTGATCTAGCTTCTTCTTTCCATTTCCCAATTACTAGCAACTCATGCAATCAACCCATAAATCTTGTTGGTACTCTATATCACAATTTCTATCAGTTACGAGCCAAAAACTTCAAAATATACTGAATATACACATCAAATGATCAACGATTCTCAAAATTCAAAGTCAAAGAAGCTCGCTCAAATCAAAGTCATTGAAAATAAAATATTCTGAATGAAAAAATCTGCCAAGTGAAAACAACTCACTTGTATCATAAAACTCAAACAGAGTGAATCAAATAAGACTCTTAACAAAGAAATAAGAGCCAATCAAAATCGATCGAGGTCGAATAACAAAAACCTCAGAATCGATATCAAGAGATTCAAGAATCATGATTCTAAGATGTAATAACTTCAGTAAAATCGAAGGAAAAGCTCAACTGTAATTGATTTTTCTTATCCTCAATTGATATGAGTCTAGAAATTCATTCACAATTGACAAGTAATAACTACTTCGATACTAGGATAATTCTTCTCCAATCAATCTTCTAGCTACTTCTGAAGTTCTTAATTTAAAGTGGTGCTATTCTATACAAATTGTCATAATGACTTCGTACTAGACACCAACTCAATATAGAACTTCATTTATATTAGAGAAAGGTCAAAATATCTCATCGGACTATTTTTGTACATTCTAATCACTGACATATCTGTCAATTATAGGTTAGTTCTATACTAGTTCAGTACATTGACTAGAATTCTCCCGACCTCTTCCACATTAATCTAGTATACCCAGTACCGAAATAAAAAAGGATCTTATTTTCTGAAACTCATATCAAGTAATTCTCTAGTCACTTCTATTGCTGATCTGCTTTAATCACTGCTACCCCAAGTCTATGTTATCAATTTCAATCTTATTTCCCAAAATCTGTAATGGAGGTGATGATCATAGTTTTCTCAACTACGAAGGTGTGAATGAAATTCCACTCTGCCTCGTACACCCAGTTCTTATTTTCTTTGTTATGTCAATGGCTTCAATCAACTCATTCGAGTTGACATGCTTCAGTTTGGTAAATTCTGCTATGCTCTTCAACAATTTCTTCTGCACAAGTCACCAACTTCTTGCTAAGTCATAGAGTTTATATACAATCACGCTGGTTCTATGTTCATCTGAATATTCTTCACTTGAACAATTTATCCAGCTCTTCAATTGAAACTCCTCTAGCTATAGCATATTCTGTATCTTTCTAAGTTGGTGATTAATATATTTGGAGTTGTTCAACTAAATTTCTTCTCAGTGCAATCATTGTATCTATTGGTTCAAAACTTACCACAACACTCCTCTATTCTGTCAAAGATTCTCATTTTGTTTGCAAAATCTGTCTTATTCTATCACAGAATCGATATATACGCAGAGATTATAAAATACAATTTAGTATAACATACATATAATCTCATACTTCGTAATCTAACACATGCTTGCAAATTCTCATGCTTTTCAAATAATACATGCTTGCAACGAATGCACTTATTCTAATGAATTCAATAAATCATGCATGCATATCAGCATATAAGCATGTAATTCTTGAATCAAGAGAGCAAGAATTGTTCAATAAATAAATCATGTTTGCATACAATTTTTCAAATCAAGTAAAGCATTAATAATACAATACTATAAATACATGCGACTCAATCTACCCCTCTCAACTTCTATCTTAGTCCAAAAACTTTCCGCTCTGATACCACCTGTTGTGGGGACCTCGGGTGCTAATCACAGTTCTTAAATACAATAAATATCAATTCGATAATTAACCACTAGGAATTACAATTAATCAATTCAATCAAGTAATCAAACGAGTAAGCCATAAATTTTTTTTACACAAGCTGCCTCGCTCGAGCGCATGCTCAGGCGCTCGAGCGAGCACAGCTCAGGTTCGAGCCAACCTTGGCCTCGCTCGAGCGCAGGTCCATGCGCTCGAGCGAGCCACGTGCATCCTGAAACCATGAAATGATCTCTTTTGCTGTCATTTGCCAATTCAAACTTGGTTCCAACATTTAACCATCCCAAATCAATTCTAAGATGGTCTATATACAAGAAACAAAGTAGAACATGCATCTCAAAGTATAAGAATCTTACACATGTTTCCAAGATACAATATAATAACAAGTTCAAGTCTAGATCTAAGTTCTCAAACCATTCTAAGGCTTCAAGATCACAAGGTTGACAACAAAATCTACTTTTAACCCGAGTCTCCACTTCTAAATCTCAATCTCGAGCTATCCGAGCCACATCTGGCTCGCTCATTCCCAAACCTGATGCAATGCACACATACAAACAAAGTAACAGCCGGATAACTCCGGTGAGAATAAATCTCAGTATAAATGACATGCATATAAATCATTTAAGCATACTGAATATATATATATATATATATATATATATATGCCGTAATAATCTTAATCTCAAACCATGCAATAACCTGTAAATTATAGAAGCATAATCAATTCTTAAATCTTAACACATAATCGTTCTTCTATGGAAATATCATACCAATCATATAAGTAAAAATACATCTTGAGTGGCATATAATAACATGCTAGCATTTATAAACGCATATTCTAAAATATAGAAATCTCTAGGCTAATGCAATAAATGTTTCGAGGAATAGGCTATCAAGTCTGAAAACAATAAATCTTAGTTCTTGGGATCCTGGGGAATAAAATCTTTAACAGACCACCGACTCTCCCAATCGAGGTGGCGTCAAATATCTCAATCCTCTGACTTTGGTGCAACTATAGTGAGTCATCTAGCTCTTAAAGTAAATCTACATCCCGTGTCACTCAACTATAGCTCTCCAAACATCATTTCGCAATCTAGGTCATTCATCCCTCTATGCTTTTCAAGGTAGAGTTCAAGATGAATGCAACATAATCTGAATGCATTAAATCATACAAATAATATGTAACATCTTGAACACATAATTAACATCATCATTCAAAGTAACAATAACAATTAAATCACCTAAGAGCACATAACCATTTAAGTATGTGGTTTTAGGAAACTCGATAATCATAAACGATCTCGAGTTGTTCTTTCCATCTTATCTAATGTCTATTCATACCTTTCGATTTCAATTATGAAGTACTCGAACCTTGCAATGCTTTACTCACACTTGACTCAATCTGCTTCTTCCAACTCTCGCTCTTTCAACCGTCTAGTTGATCTATTTCTTAATTCATCTTCTTGCCTTTCGAACTCGGCGACTCGAACTCAATAACTTTTAATTCAATCTGAAATAAAATATTTACAACTCAATCATCAGCTCATAAACTTATTTCAATATCACCAACGGTCAAAAAACTTCAAGTCTTGATCAAGTGACTGAAATTCAACCGACGACATACCGATTTCGAAACCGTAAATCTTAACAACTCAAAACTTGATTCACAAAACATTAATTCAACATTCTATGAATCATATCATCATCATTCCATCATAAAGATGTCGAAATCATCATCTACAATTTCAGAATTTCATCAAATATAAATCAACAACGTAACGGTTCGAATTCGGTAATTCCCAAAGCATAAACATCATCTTAACAACCATTTAAACTCAATATCAATTTTAAAATCTCAGCATATACACGTACATAACAGCCCCAAAATTCAGAATTCTGAAAAATCTTTCAAAAATCATAAACATGTTCAAACGACGATTTTTTTTCGATTTGTCTTAGATATGCTATCGTCGTATATACTAGAACATGTTTATACAATCAAATCTAAATTCTAACAACATTTAAAATTTAAACATGGTAGAACTTCTTAAAACTTACGTCAAACATAGCACGCAAAGCCGTAATTGCAAATATACGATCAATCTGAAATTCTATCGGGCGGATCAATTTTTAATCGAAATTGGAAAAGAAAGAAAAAGCTTCTTCTTCTTCATTTCTTCTTCGGCCACTTTCTGAAATTGGGAATGATATATACACGTGTATACATGCTTTAAACTATATAAATACCACTTGCATGCAAAATTGCAGTTACTACCCTGAGCTTTTAAAAATTGCAATGTAGTCTCTGCTCGAGTTTCACCTTCAAATTAAATCCTTTTTATATCCCAACTCAAAATTAAACTCTTAAATCTCATAAATAGTCAATTCAAATATTCTAATCTTTTAATTTAAGAATTCCAGAATTTAAATCTTAAAATCAGTAAATCATCAAATTAAATATTTTTGACCCGAAAATTAAATCTCTAATTTCGTAAATTCTCAAATTAATATTTTTCCATATTCGGAATTTAAATCTCAAATCCTGTAACTAATTATTTAATATTTTTCGGGCCTTACAACGGGTCTCATGTTGGATGGTTCGGATGATCAGGGAACTGTATATTCGATTTTAGTTTCTAGTGGTGATTAGGAGGAGTTTACCTTTTAGGGAGTGTTTACAAAATATTATACTTTTATAGAAGTGATTAATTTATATATTATAAAAAAAGATTAAGAAAAATCAAAAGGTGGTAGTATTTGAAAACAAATGTGAAAATCTAAAAATTAAAATTTGGTAGTGTTTGATAAATAAGTGATTAGACTGATTTTAACATTGACTTTTTTATTAAAATCACTTTTGGAGAATCATAATCACCATGTGACTAGCTTTTGGGTTTCAATTAAGTATAAGCTAACAAATAATTTGGGTTTAAAAAATACACAAAAGTGATTTTTTAAAACTAAAATCTAACAATTTTTTTTTTTTGTGATTGCAAACACTCCCATAGATTTGTTTGGATTATCGGATTCTATTTGGTTGAGTTAACATCTTAAGTTCATCTTTATATATCCTGCTTATTTCGATTGGTTGTAAAATTATTTGTGTTATTGATTACGTTGCATGTTTAATTTGTGTTATTAATTTTAATTTTTTATGCTTATTAGCCCGTTTAGCAGCAACTCGGATAAGGACACTGCACATTATATATATAACTTCAATAATGAGCAATGGTATAACGATACAATGTGTAATTATGTAACAATGGTGGTTTCGACCTTAAATAATAAGGATGAAAAAATGGATAACAAAATGAAAATGTATGATTTTTTTTAAAAAAATATAGATTCCGAACATATATATACTATGAATAAAGCAAGAGACTCTAATATTATAACTAACTTTTGGTCAAACTTTTTTCCTACTCTCATAATTGGCTTTCACATATTTTAACTTTAATACCTACAATTTGTTCTTAAATTTGACATTAAAAAGGGAAAAATCATATCAAGAATTTAGAACAAATCATTCACAATACATAATATTCATATATATGATTGAGTCGGCCTTTTCGTGAAGCAAGATCTATCTCAGTCATACTAATCGACCAATCCATATGTAAACATATATAAAAAGTAATATTTTTTTAGATAAAAATTTTATATTTTTTCGATATTCGAGTTTGGTCGGAAATCCGTATCATAAAACCGAGCCGTGAGACCGTTCCATAAGAGTGTTTGTGTTCATATATGTTATGTTACACACACAAAATGTATGCATATATAGGAGCTATTATTATATATATTATCGAACCATCACACTACATGCACAAATGAGATTACACGTTGGGTTACAAAGTATATTTGAAATTACAAAATTATCATAAATATAATTTTGAAAGACTTTTTGCAAATAAAATGTAGGGATCATTATGTAATTTCAAATACATTTTGTAACCCAATTTGTAACTCTCATTATACATATAACATTATTCTTACGTATTTGTGCAGCTTGCAACTTGCTATCCAAAATTACACTGGCTTATTATCTATAAATTTTCAAATTAATTAAATATATTATAATCTTAATTAACAAGGAACGGAGCTATGGCCAAATTTATTTACATGGTATATGTAACATGCATGGGTAGTTGACAACAACTACCTAACACAAAACATATAAATTATTGTAAATATATATATACGATCCATATAAATCACTCTTTACAATCAAACTTATTAAAGAGATTAAAAACAAAATTTCTATATATGCTGAAAAATTCAAATCAAATCAAATAAATCTCCTTGGATCCGTAACATTGATCCTCCAATGCTCATCTCTCATCCCACTCTCCATAGCTTTCTTCCTATCCCACTCCAGCTCAATCTTTCTCCGTTCCGACAGCCGACAAACGGACCTTAAACGGTCGTCCATGCCGTCGTAAACCCTCCACCACCGTGCATGCGCGACGTCGCTAGCGTACACACGCTGGTCGGGGATATCCCAGTTACAATCATAGTCCCTATAACACAACCATGGCTTCAAACCTAGGTAGTGTATCGAATACAATTTGGGAGGATCCGACCCGAACAACTGGTTCTTAACACTAGCCTCGGTTGTGGAATTGGACCAAAAGTTCTTCAGAAAGTTGACCCTCCTCGGAAACCTATGCCACCACACGAAAACCTCGTTCAAGAAACCCTGATCGCCGCCGTTGTAGGAGATTATCTCTTTCCTACGGGCCATCAGCAGCTGGAAGGTGCAGTTCGACGGCTCGATCACCATTACACCGGAGTTGAAGATGGATCCGTCGTTGCCCGTGGCGGACATCTGAGGGAAGTGGAAGAGTACGTCCAAGTTACGTAGAACCAGGATGTCCGAGTCAATGAAGACGATCTTGTCGTACTCGGTCAGCAGCCACAATCTGAACTTGCTGTAATTGTATTCGTTGTAAGAGTTATTTTCGGCATGTGGGTTTCGGATCCGTTTGATGGTTCGGAGCTTCCACCCTGCTCGGGAGAGGGCGTCGCGGTTTGGTTCGGATATGGAGCTGTCTAAGAGAAGGATGAGATCGCGGTCCGTTCGGGTTTGAAGGAGGGTTTGAGCTAGTGTTATGGCACCACAGACGTATGTCTCGGAGGAATGAAGTAGAGTGGCGTAGGCCTCTCGTTTTGGTGTATCTTGGGAGCCTTTCATTTTGGAAACATCCAAAACTTGGTCCATCCCTGTCATTTTTCCGTGCAACAATTAAATACATGCATCGTCATGTTAAAATTATATATTCAAATCATCACAATAAAATTTAGGGAAAATTATATATTTTTTCTTCACACTGTAATTTCTCGGTGATTTTTTCATTTTTTCAACATGATGTGGACGCGACATGAATACAGTGTTGGTGTAGCGCTAACATATGCAATATCACATCAACACATGCAACCCCATAAAAAATTAATAAATGGGGAAATAACAAAATTGCTAAATTGACCTATGAATAATTTTGTTGTTCATGTAATTGGTCAGATTTTGGTGTGAAATCGCAAGAGTAATATATATATATATATATAACTTCTTTGAAAAAATCTCACAGGTTATTTTTTTGTGAAATGACGGATTTTCTATTAGACTCAACTCACGAAAAAATATATATACTTTTGATGTTAAAAGTGTTACTTCATCGTACATATGAGTTGAGTTTGACCAGTCTCAAAAATATATATCCATAATACTATCTCATATTAGATCTACTCTTTTTTTATCACTACGTTTCCATGTTTTCTCCTAACCACTCCCGTATAATAGCTTTATTATTATGAAAAATAAAATATAATGAAACGGCCTTTAATTGAAAAGGTTATCACTAAGCACTCTGGTAATAGAAAGCTCGGAGAATCATATATATTGGAAGTATACTTAAGTAGTAATACGCAAATAATTTAGTACAAATTAAATGCATAATTTATAAGCTAATTAACTGATTGCCGGAATTTTTTTTAGTGATATATGAAAATCTGCCGTCATTATGTTTTAGTATACAATAAATAAAGTACCGGACTAACACAATATCTTGAAAATATATTTATCTGTTACGAGCATATACATACATATATATATATACATATATATATATATTTGGTTGCTCACTTGGGTCCATTGTTGTTGATTTTAATCATGAAAATCAAACATTTGGTTGCCAAAATATGGTACTGCTCAAGCTAGTAGTCCTACCAACTCTTGAAAATGAAATTTTAGCTATAAAGTAATACTAAAATATGATAATTTGGTTTATACTACTTAACTTCATGTGTAGTATTGTGTCATTTTTATTTTGAAAGAAATGAGGGTTGTTTGGGGTTTCCAATTATTTTATTTTAAAGTAGATGGTGGGTGTATCTAACGAACAACGCAATAGAGTCACACATTGAAGCAACAATATTTTAATTTATGCTTTTTATTTTTTATTGCAAAAAAAATTATGTTTTTACATGCATGAATAAAAAAAAATTATTTGTGAGTAAAAGAAAATTTTGATTGCACTAATGAATATAAAAAACATAAAATCAAACATAGTGTAATAAAATAATAAAATTAATATATTATTATTATTATTATTATTATTATTATTATTATTATTATTATTATTATTATTATTATTATTATTATATATTGCAGACAAAATAAAGTATGGTAATTAAAAGGTTGAATATTGGTTAAATAGGATGAGACATGATATACTTAATCTTTATCGAAAATTCGATTCTTTCTATGGACACTTTTTGGACGATTATGTCGCACTCTTGTCTAATGTGGTTTACCTGGCAAGTCTGGTTTACAGATTTGTCAAATAATTTACCGGACACACATTGAAAAATAGGGGTGACGAGTTTTCACGATATTTCACGATATTGAAAAATAAAATAATAATAATAAAAAGTAAAAACATACCTTTCCCCCACAATGGCAATGCCAAATTGCATGATCCAACAGGCAATGCAACCTTCTGCTGCAGCCTCTCCATCTCCACGCTATAATGCCACCATTCCCCTTCCATTCTCACCAAATCGTCGCACCGGAAAAGCTCGATCATCGGCCTGCATTCGCTCAGAAAAACGACGTCCATCTTCCCGTTCCGGTCCCATGTCCCTCTCTTCACTGCCAAATTTGCTGTCAAAAGGTGCACTTGGAGCCTAAACACATCCCTTTGATCCGAAACATTGCAAGGCAGCTTGGCCACTATCATGTCAACGTAGCCGTGCTTCTCGAACTCAGGCATCGGTATCTCGGGGCACCAGGGGCCATCGATTTCTTCTTCCTCGTCTATCCATTCGGGGAACAAGTCCTTCCATTCGAAGTGCTCCGAAACTCTCTCAAACCGAACCGGAACCATCTCCCCATGTGTCTTCCATCCCGAAACATTTTCGTCGTCCATGTTCACCATTCCTACCTTCATCCCTTTCCGGATTTTGTTCAAGAAATTCGGCCTTTCCCTTGTGATAATCTCCCTTTGAGGCTTTAATTGACTCGCCTCGTCGTTCTCCTCCAACACAGATTTCATCTTGACCCTATTCTCCATCTAAGACAACGTACACATTCTTTGTTAGAAGACTAGAAAAAAAAAAAAAAAAACTTTTCTTTTCAAATGAAAAAATATACATGATGTATTTAGCTCACCTTACCTTATGATGGCACTTGTGTAATGAACATCTAACTCGGGAAGCCGAACTTAGGTGGTGGTTGTAATCGGCGGAAGAAGGGCAGAGTTGAAGGATTACATAAAGAAGCAAGAAAAATGCCAAGAAAACAAGGTTGATTCTGATAACCAAAGCTTTGGTAAAAGTGGCCCTGAACATCTTCTTCATGACCATCCAGCTTTTTGAAGTAAAATATATGCAACTGAAATATATGGATACAATATATCCAATTTATTAACAAAGGGGCTGCAGATGAAATAAACTTGCAATAATTTCAATGTGAAGGAAATTAAAGAATCGATGGCTTGTAAATGAAATACATGTTGTATGAACAAGAAATGTTAAATGAAGCATAAGTTTTGGGTTTTTCTTGCCTTGGGGACAAAAGGGTGGGAGCAAACTAGATCGTTTACTTGTTTGCCATATGGTATTGGTGGGTGCAACTGTAGGCTTTATATTATATTAGTCTTCGTTAACCGGCCGGTTCTTAGTTTTGTATATTTTATATTTAAATAATACTAGTACTTGATGCACACGCTAGGCGTATGTTTATCAAATTATCATATTAAAAATAATTTATGATAAAATTTGTATTTTTTTTTAAAAAAAATTAGAAATCAATTATGTGATGTAAGAGTTAGTTTTTGAATTTAGAAAATAAAATATTTCACTCATGACGTATGAAATGGAGTGAAATTTGTTTGAAAATAAATTGAAATTTTTAAATAATATATTTATTTATTGTATGGGGTTATTTTTGGAAGTTAACTTGAAAATATCAAAAGTTAGTTTCTCTAACATGCTCTTGCTTTATTAATAGTAATAGATAACAAGGGAATTTTGTTTTTTTTTTTTTCCAGGTATGTTTGGCTTTTGTGATATGTTGTTGGTATGTTAGCTTTGTTTGTTTGTTTGTTTTTGTATTTGTTTTTGTTTTTGTTTTTTTTTGTTGTTGCAATTTTAGTCATTTTTTTGACGTGACATAAATCCATCACTATTATAATCAGATATTAAGGTAAGTAGTGTCACATCATTACTCTCAATTAACAAAAAGGGTTAATTATATATATACAATACTTATGTGAAATTTTGATACTTTTGAAAATCCTCTTGACTATTAACACACACGATTTTCAAATTTTGAGCACACGCATCCCTAAGAACACATATCAACAAGGGTAAGTATATGCTCAAGATCATTTGAAAACATGAGAATGTATGTTTAAAATTCGAAAATACTAGCTAGGAGTTTATATATAGATAATTTTTTATGAAATTTTTCAGCAATCTCGAAATTTCACAGAGATATTATATGTAATTAACCCTAAACAAAAAATTTAAAATTGCTAAAAATTGAAAGATACATGATTGAAATTTGATAACAAAAAAGACCAAAACTGTAAATTGGCTAGCATAAGACAAAAAATACAATTTATCCTATTAAAAAATAAGAAAAAAATGTAATTTTGGTTCGGTTTATTTTTTTAAAAGAAATATTGATCTATTTTATCGAATAATTAATTCTTTTGGTAATTATTTTAGTTATTTTTTCAAGAGGGTGTGGTACTACACAATAATTAGCACCATGTTGGAGTGTATCTCATCAACTTCGCGTAAGAAAGGGACAAAATGGGAGAAAAAAACACACAGACATATAGACACACACAAAATTAATGTATTAAAACATAAATTCAACAACATAAAAAACTAAAATCCTAAATAAACAAATATATAAAGAACCAAAACTGTGATAATAATATATGGCCATATATACCAAGTACACGGTCAAAAGTACTTATTAAAAAATGAGACTATTAATTAATTAACAATATTACATTAGCAGATAAAACCGTAAATCTTTACACCCCTCGAAATGAAACTTGAAATTTTAATAGAATTAAAAATTAATTTCAAAATTATGTTTTAATAGTTATCTTTTGGATTCTTGTTGAAGTTTACATGTGATTTGTGTGAATAGATTATATGCTGCCAACAAATTCATCTTTTCAAGAAAATGAGTCATTACGGTTTCTTTGTTTTGGCTTTTGTCTCTTCCCAATACTCGTTTCCATTAACTAGTTTTTTTAATACATTTTTAGAAATCAATTTTAAAAATAATAGGCGAAATCTCCATAGATTATAAAAATATATTTTTTTAAAAAACCATCTATCCACGACATAGAAAAACTTACATTTTTTATCCTGAAACTTGCTCACTTTTTATTTTTATCATATATATATATAACGACATAGAAAAACTTACATTTTTTATCTTGAAACTTGCTCACTTTTTTATTTTTATCATATATATATCTACGGTCTTAATCCACCGATTTACATATCTTTTAACTTCAATTTTTTTTCACGGAGTGTTGATTTCGTGCACCAAAAATGATGACGTGCGTGGCATTGAAGATTGATTATTTGAAATAAAAAATCGCTGACATGATGTCGAACATGTGATAAAGGAATAAAATTGAACAAATGTCAAGTAATGGACTGAAGCTGATAATTGACCGAAAACATTATCGATAATGAAATACATGCAAAAATAAATAAATAAAATAAATTAAGATGAATAAAAAATAAGGAAAGACATGCAAGTTCTATGACAAAAAAATATAATTTCTTACCGTAAATTATTCATCACTCATCAGGGTTTTTGTTAACTTTTTAATTAGAAGAGATTTTGCAATTACTTTTCCTTTTTCCGAAGGTCTTAATTAAGAAATATTAAAAACATAGGAAAGCATATGTATATATATACCTCACACTACAAAACTCCTATTATACAGTTTTATGGATAAATTTTACGAGACGAAACTTAATTCGACCCGACCAAACTCAAAGAATTTTTTTACTTTTTATATCAAAAGTATTACTTTTCACTACATATATAGATGAGGTCGATAGACCTATGATACTGCCTCACAAGAAATGTCTCTAATATTCACTATTTTTTCTTCCATTAATGTTTGCATTTTTATCAAATTAAAATTCAATTACTTTAATATTTAGAAATGCACAAAAATAATTAAAGAAAAAATTGTTTTGGGTCCTTTATTTTTATCACTTTGCGATTTTGATCTTCTATATTGCTATAAAAATTCAGTTTTAATCTTGTATTTTTCCTTTTTTTTGACAATTTTCATATTTTTCACAAGTTTAATTATTTTTTAATCAAATTATTACCGATGTATTAGGCTAATATGAGCGTCATATCAAAAAAAAGAACTAAAATTTTCGAAAACATAGCTAGCAAAAAATAAATATTGTCTTGGGGCAAAAGATAGGAAATGATTGGAAGGAGGAATTGGACATTCACCTTTAATTTGCTAACAACTCATTAGGTTAAATGTCAATTTTAGGAGAAATTCGGAATCGTGAGGGTGCACCAACACTTCATAATTTCATACTATTTTAATTTGGATTATGTTTAGACAAATATGAGTAATAGGATTTAGGTTTGATTATTACACCACACCAAAATTAAATAAACGTGTCTTCTATATTTTATATGTGTATATATGTACCAAACTCTATAAATATAATATATCAGTGCTCTCAATTTTATTTTGAAGTAAAAAATAATATATAAAAATTAAGTCCCAAAATCTAAATGTTGGTTTTGCCATGCAGAAGGTGTTAAGGAAAAGTCGGGGGAAATTAAAAATTTTAACATAATTAACCATTAAAAAATTAAAAAGTATAACTATATTTATGTTTACTCATAAATTAATCGTAATCAAACTATATAATATATTAATATATTTGGAATATATATACTATAGAAAGTTGCTTCTGAAAATTAATTTTATTTTCTTGTGCATTTTTCAGAGTAGTACAAGCACGTTATTTGCTTATTTCTTTTTTTTTTTTATTTTAGCAAGACAAGATATATTTTATTTTCTCATATCATTTAATTATAATAAGTTGAAAAATTAAATAAATTAAAAACTAGAAGTATAAACAAGAAACCCATATTTTATTATTTTTCATTTAAAATTGGCTTGAACTCAAACTTTCATAGCACCACCTTTTTAGAGAAAATCATGTCAGTCATCAATTATTAATCACCATGACAGTTGTATTACATAAGAGTATTATTTAATTTATGTTATATTACATTTGGAGTATTTATTTTTTTATGATGAAATCAAATATTAATTCTTAGATTATTAATAAATATGTCAACTTTCATAAAAATATGATAGATCCACGTGATCTAATGGTATTGAATAGGAGGAGAAACACTCTCATATCACTATTGAATGGATTTGAAAAAAAAAATAGAAAAAATATTATGATTGCCTTTTTTTAAAAAAAATAAATTAAAGATTTTTTTAAAAATGGAACGCAATAGCAGTGGAAACTACTTGGTCCCCAAATACTCCTGGTAATACCATAAACTAACCCCCTATAAGATACTAGTATTTGGATGAATGTAGTACGTACCGTTAAATTTTTTAATGTAAACCAAAAATAAAAAAAAATGATGAAATCAAAATATATATATATAAAAAAAGATGTTTCGTAAATATATATCTACAAAATGAGAAAAAAGATAAATGTCGTATTTCTGTAATTCAATTGCTACCAAAGGGCCAAAAAAAATGAGGGGATCATATCAATGTATTAAAGTCTCTCTCTTGCTTAGTACAGTAAAACCTCTATAACTTAAAAAATCGTTGTATTCCATCGACTTACATCATATTATTTGAATTAATATATACAAAACTGATTGTATATATGATATAATCGAAAATGTGTGTAGAGGAGGTGGTAAATACATATTTTAAAATATTTTGAAACCTTCGGTGACAACTAAGCCTAGTTTACAGACATATTGATTTCTGAATGCAAGAATTGATCTGGTCCGTGCGAAAAATTTTTGTGGTGCAAAATTTGAGTTGGTTACTTAGGTTGATAGAAAATGCAAATGAAACAGAGATTTTTTATGAAAGTTCGAATTCTAAGATTCTACGTTTCCCCTTCTTCTGTTTGCATAAATATTTCCACTAGAAGACTTTGATTTAAGTTCGAAGTAATTTCCTATGCCTCTAGAAAACTGAAAACTCACGGGGAGAATTATCTCGTACATGATTTAGAGCTCGCAACCATTGTATTTGCTCTGAAAATTTGGCAACATTATCTCTGCGGTGAGCGGTTTGAGATCTTCTCGTATCACAAGAGTTTGAAATATTTGTTCACTCAGACAGATTTGAACATGATGCAACGCAGATGGATGTATCTATTAAAGGATTACGACTGTGAGATCAAGTACAATCCAGGTTCTTCAAATCCGGCTGGTGATGCACTTAGTCGGAAAGTGTATGTGAGTTTCCTTCGTACCAGTGTCATTTCTCTAGTGGTAAATAAGTGTTTTTGTAAGGCCCGAGATTATTGGATTTAATCCAAGATTATTTAATTTTAATCCGAGAATATTTTATTTGAGAATTTTTAGAGTTTAAATTTAAATTCTAATATTATTAAATTATTTAGGATTGAAATTTAATTAAAAAGAGGGCCGAGAACTGAATTGTAATTTTTGAAGTTTTTAGGGACTAAAGTGCAATTTGTTTGAAGATATCTTAATTCCCAAGTGCTTACTCAGCTTTCATACGTGTAAATGAGATAGTTCATTCAGAAATTTCATAACAAAGTGTCGAGACTTCATTTTCTTCTTTGAACTTGATTTTCAATCCTTCGTATCTTTTGATTCGCTTATCCGATTTTAATTCCGAAAATAGCACCGCGATACTTAAGACAAGAGCTTTGATTTGATGTAAGTAATATGATGTTTCTAACAGATTTCGAAATCAGAATATTGAAGGAATCAGGATTCGTTCATGTGTACATGTTCTTGAATGTTTATATCTCATATGTTCGAAACTGAATCGAAGAACGAATAGCGGTTGTATCTCTTATGCTTTTTCAGCTTATATGTTAAACTTATAGCTGCTGAGATGCTGGTTTATGATGCTATATTGCTGCTATAGTACATTTATGAAGCTGATATTGATTTTGATATTTTGTCGGTTACCGATTTTCAATCACTACGTCGTCAGTTTATGATTTGAGGCCGTTTTGATAGCCTATGATTGAACTGAGGTATTCTTTGAGATGTTGTTGATGTTATTGCATCTGTATTCTTCAATTTCAGATTAGTATTGAAGGCTAACGACTCAAGAACTTTGAATTCAAACCGAAGAAGAAGTGATCAAGGTTTGAAGTCATTTTGATTGAAGATCTAATGATGATTTTGAACAGATTTTGGAATCATAGAATTGAATGAGGTTTGATATGAATGTTTTGATGTTATGTTTCAGATTTGAAGCGTTCAAAACCAAGAAAATAAGAAGGTATGAGACGACATCGCAAGTCAGGGATTTGAAACTTAAGAATGAAGCTTCTTGAGTTGTCCCGCCAAAAATCACATACTTGTTTATTGTTTTGATTTTGTTATGATGTTGTCAATCCATCTCAAGTAGTGGATCTTTATTTGATATAAGATGGTATGTTATATGAATTGATTCTTGCCAAGGTTTGATGAACCTTATTTTCAAGTCAGACGACTACGATAGATGGATATCCATGTCAAAATCGGATACGAATCTTGATGACAATGACGTGATATGAATCAATTCTGTATATATGTATGCATTTGATTACTCTATTCTCGAGATGAAATGTTTAGAGTCGATATGATTTACGTTAACGCATATATATGTTGATTATATTGAGATTGTATTCTCACCTGAGTTTATCCGGCTGTTGTTTTGTTTTGTATGTGTGCATGACATCAAATGGGGCAGGAGCTGGCCAGAATCGACGCGGGTAGCTAGAGAGAGATTTAGCAAGTGTTGACTCGGGTTTTAGTTGAAGTATGATAGTTTGAATAGCATCAAACTTGTTAGTAGAATTATGGCTTGAAGTACATTTGTGACACTTTGTGTAACTTGTAGTTTATTGCCTTTTTAACTATCTGTTTGATGTAATAGATGCATGGATTTATGCTTGAGACTTAGTTTATGTATACATGCATGTTTCAGATTCGTTAAACCATGATTTGAATTGGTTTTTGGATGATTTTGGATTGGATTTTCAGACTTGACAGCAAAATGGATTCTGCATAATTTCTGGGCAGAGATGCTCGCTCGATCGGTTGAATTGCACCGATCGAGCGAGGCCACTTTTTATTCAAACCCAAGAGTTAAAATTTCTTGCCCGCTAGATTGGTAGAGTTTAACCGATCGAGCGAGGCCAAAGATTGCTCAAACCCGAGAGCTGGACTTTTCAGCTCGCTCGATCAGTTGAGTTTAACCGATCGAGCGAGGTGCAAAGATTTTTAAATTTTTTTTAGTTCTTGGTTTGAGTATTCTTTTAAGGTATGATTAATTGTTAATTAATCGTTACTTGCCCTAAGATGAGATTAGCAACCCGAGATCCCGACAACAGGTGGTATCAGAGCGTAAGTTTCTTAGACTGAGACTAGATGAGCGAGGTAGATCGAGTCCTTCTGATTGCTTTATTTATTCTTTTACGAGTATGCTTTATTATTTTCAGAGTTTATAATTGCATGAGTATGTGGTTTCATGGTAAGAGTATGCTGTACAGTTTTCAGAATTACATGCTAGTTGAATACCTGAACTGAATAACATCATGTATTGATTGATAAGTATGAATCAGAACTCGATCTTTTGACGACGCATGAAAGTGCTAATTAGAGGAGGGACTGAGACAGAATTGTGTATATGATATATTGTTGAATTGTGCACTAATCTATTTGATTATCAGATATGCCTCCCCGTCAAGTACCGAATCCTCGACAGACATTGGCAGTGAATCAGCCAGAGCAGACTAATGCTGCACAGACAGTGCCACAGGTACCAGTGATAGCACCTGAACTAGGACAGGGTAGTACTTCTGCTGATACCATGAGTGCTACTGCAACTCCCATGGAAACACTGTTGAAATGATTTCAGTCCTTCAAACCGCCAACGTTACAAGGAACTGAGAACGCTATTGATTGTGAGAATTGGTTAGAGGATATCGAGCAGTTATTTGAATCCCTTGATTATACAGATGACCGACGAGTCAAACTTGTGATTCATCAACTACATGGCCTTGCAAAGAGTTGGTGGATAGCGACGAAGAGAGCTTTTGAAAACCGAGGTACAGTTATCACATGGTCTGTATTTAAAACTACTTTTTATCAACGGTTCTTTCCTGTTTCTTATCGCAAGGACAAGGGAGAAGAGTTTGCAAGTTTGCAACAAGGGCAATTAAATATCAAAGAATATGTTGCAAAGTTCACCAGCCTACTGAATTTCGCTCCGCATATTGCTGCAAGTGATGAAGCTCAATCTGATCAGTTTATAAACGGGCTGAATCTAGATGTGTTCACTCTAGTGAATGCGGGACGACCAAACAACTTTGCCGATACTCTTAATCGTGCAAAAAGAGCTGAAGCAGGTATACTGAGGCAATGAGGAGTACAGTTTGTGCCATAGCCTGTGAGACAACCGCAAGAGCAGCCACAAATTCCACCACCACCTCGATTTGATGCAGAAGGTAGCAGTAGTGGTAAGAAAAATTTCTTTAAGGGAAAATGGAAACAGTTTAAATGATCAGGTAGTAGCTCTTATAGTTCGAGTGGATCCAGACAGTCTAGAGCTGGACAGAGATCTGATATTTACTGTACCAAGTGTGGGGGTCGTCACACTAGTGGAAATGTCAAGGAGTGTTTGGAAGCTGGCATATTTGCAATCAGACAGGTCATTTTGCATGAGTTTGCCCACAGCGTGGTTATGGAAGTACACAGGGTACTGGATCGTCTAGACCAGTAGCACAATATGGAAGACAAGGATCCTCTGTTCATTCGTTCGAA
Source organism: Henckelia pumila (assembly GCF_033568475.1). Classification (NCBI taxonomy): domain Eukaryota; kingdom Viridiplantae; phylum Streptophyta; class Magnoliopsida; order Lamiales; family Gesneriaceae; genus Henckelia; species Henckelia pumila. Next base: position 196,487,093 of record NC_133121.1, read on the forward strand.
CCACAGCCAGCATCACAGGGTAGAGCAGGAGGAGAAGATCAGATAGTGAATCAACCTCCAAGACAACAAGCCAGAGTCTTTGCATTGAGTGAGGAGCAGGCTCAGGCGGCACCTGTTGATGTGATAGCATGTAACTGCTCTATTTATGGTTATCCTGCTTACGTATTAGTTGATACAGGTGCTTTACACACATTCATTTCTGAACAATTTGTTTCAAATTTGTTTCATTGCATTCATTACCTATCAAACCATTAACTGTTGTAGTATCTATATCTTCACCGTTGCGAAAAGGTATAGTATCTGTGAAGTCTGTCAGAAATTGTATAATGTGGTATGAAGGTAATGAGATTGAGTTAGACTGTATTGTTCTTGGTTTATCTGATTTTGATTGTATTATCGGTATCGATATGTTAACCAAGTACAAAGCTACAGTTGATTGTTTTCAGAAGATTGTGAGGTTCAGACCATAGATGGCTGACGAGTGAAAGTTCTATGGTAAGGGTTCACGAGCCAGAATTCCTTTTATATCTGTTCTTTCTATGACTGATTTATTGAATAAAGGGGCAGAATGATTTCTGATTTATGAAGTTGATGTATTAAAAGCTAGCCCAAAATTGGCTGATTTGCCAGTGTTTAGTGAGTTTGCTGATGTTTTCCTTGACGAGATTCCAGGATTGCCTCCGGTTCGAGAGGTAGACTTCAGTATAGAATTGATATCAGGTACACAACTGATCTCAAAAGCACCTTACCGTATGACACCAATTGAATTGAAAGAACTGAAATAACAACTTGAAGATATTTTAGCCAAAGGATACATTAGACCGAGTGTCTCTCCTTGGGGCGCTCCGGTTTTGTTTGTTAGAAAGAATGATGGATCAATGAGATTATGTATTGACTACCGGCAATTGAATAAAGCAACGGTAAAGAATCGATATACTTTACCTCGTATAGATGACTTATTTGATCAATTGCAAAGTTCGTCAGTATATTCGAAGATTGATTTACGATCTGGCTATCATCAACTGAGGGTACGAGATGAGGATATCCCTAAGACTGAATTTATAACCAAGTATGGCCATTACGAATTCATAGTCATGCCTTTTGGTTTAACGAATGCACCAACAGTATTTATGGGATTGATGAATAGAGTATTTCAAAAGTATTTAGATGACTTTGTGATTATCTTTATCGATGATATCTTGATTTACTCTAAGAATCTGTGTGATCATGCTGAACACCTCAGAACTGTATTGAGAACTCTACGAGAAGAGAAATTGTATGCCAAGTTGTCAAAATGTGAATTTTTGTTGCAGAAAGTCATTTTTCTTGGCCATATTATTTACGGAGATGGTATTTTAGTTGATCCAAGCAAAGTTGAAGCAGTGATCAGTTGGCAGAGACCGACATCTGTGCCAGAAATTCAAAGTTTTATGGGCTTAGCAGGTTATTACCGTCGATTTATCAAATATTTCTCGTCTATTGCAAAGCCTATTACTCAGCTTACACAGAAGAATTCACCGTTTGTTTGGTCTGAAGTTTGTGAAGTTAGTTTTCTTGAGCTGAAGAAAAGATTGACTACAACACCAGTCTTGACAATCCCTTCAGGTACCGGTAATTTTGTTGTGTATTGTGATGCTTCTCACCAAGGTTTGGGTTGTGTTTTGATGCAGAAAGGACATGTTGTTGCTTATGCTTCTCGACAACTGAAACCAAATGATATCAGATATCCAATTCATGATCTTGAATTGGCAGCTATCGTCTTTGCATTGAAGATCTGGCGACATTATCTGTACGGTGAAAAGTTCGAAATATTTTCTGATCATAGGAGTTTAAAGTATCTGTTTTCACAATCTTAGCTAAACATGAGACAAATAAGATGGCTTGACTTATTGAAAGACTTCGATTGTGAAATCAAATATTATCCAGGGAAGTCAAATGCAGCAGCAGATGCCCTAAGTAGGAAGGTATGTTCTTTATCCTTGTCTACTATAGGTATATCTAATTTGATTGAAGATTGCTGTATTTCCGGATTAATATTTGAGACAGATAGAAGACCAATGAGACTTTGTGCTATCAGTGCTGAGCCTGAATTGTTGATTCGAATCAAAAAAGCACAGAAATCAGACTTAAGTGTTCAAAAGTCGATTGAAATGATCAGATCAGGACATCAATCCGAGTTTAAGGTCAGTATTGATGGTATTTTGTATGTGAATAACCGAATTGTTGTTCTCAATCTTTTAGATTTGAGATAGAATATCTTAAAAGAAGCCCATTGTAGTCGATTCACTGTACATCCTGGAGGCAGAAAAATGTATAACGATATAAAAAATCAGTAATGGTGGAAACAAATAAATTCTGATGTGACTGAATTTGTATCAAAATGATTAAATTTCCAAGAGGTAAAAGCTGAGAGGAAGAAACCAGGTGGCTTATTGCAGAGTTTATCTGTTCTTAAATGGAAATGGGACCACATTTTCATGGATTTTGTGACAAAATTGTCACGGTCATCCCGAGGATACGGTGCTATTTGGGTGATCATTGACAGGTCGACGCAATCTTCATGTTTTATTCCATATCGAATGACTTATCGTCATGATCAGATGACAGATTTACATGTTCGAGAAGTGGTACGATTACATGGTGTGCCAAAGTCTATTGTATCTGATCGTGATCCTAGATTTACTTCGCACTTTTGGCATAGCCTACAGCAAGCTTTAGGTACGCGTTTACATTTGAGTACCATTTATCATCCTCAAACTGACGGACAATCTAAACAAACTATTCAGACTCTTGAGGATATGCTTAGAGCTGTAGTACTGGATTTTGGTATTACATGGAAAGATTCAATACCACTTGTGGAGTTCTCATATAACAACAGTTATCAGACTAGTATTGAGATGGCTCCATTTGAAGCACTGTATGGAAAGAAGTGTCGATCACCACTGTATTGGGATGATGTGTCAGAGGTACCTGAATTGGGACAAGATATGACATACATATGACTGAGAAGGTAAAGTTAATCAACAGAGAATGAAAACAACGCAGCATAGACAATCCAGATATGTGAATATTCGACGACGACCATTATGTTTTGAATAGGGAGATAGAGTGTTCTTGAAAATTTCACCGTTCAGGGGCACAATCAGATTTGGCAAGCGAGAAAAGTTATCTCCACGATTTATTGGGCCGTATGAAATACTCGAGAAGATAGGCAATCTTGCTTATCGACTCGCTCTTCCTACATCTTTATCTGGTATCCACGATGTATTTCATGTCTCGATGCTTCGAAAGTACCAACCTGATGAATCTCATATCTTGCAACCTGATGAAGCTGAATTAGATGAAACTCTTAGCTACTTTGAACAGCCGATTCATATACTTGATATGAAGGAAAAACAACTCCGAAACAAGACCATTCCATTAGTGAAGATTAAGTAGAATCGGCATGGAGTTGAAGAGGCTACATGGGAAGCTGAGGAAGATATGAGACAGGGATTTCCAGAATTATTCCACTGATGTGAGTCTTATTCAGTTTTCAGTTATTATTTATCTTATGTGTATACAGACTGCTTATGTGGATTGCTTATGAATTTGAGGACGAACTCATGCCTTAGTGGGGGAGAAATGTAAGGCCCGGGATTATTGGATTTAATCCAAGATTATTTAATTTTAATCCGAGAATATTTAATTTGATAATTTTTAGAGTTTAGATTTAAATTCTAATATTCATAAATTATTTAGGATTTAAATTGAATTAAAAAGAGGGCCGAGGACTGAATTGTAATTTTTGAAGTTTCTAGGGACTAAAGTGCAATTGGTTTGAAGATATCTTAATTACCAAGTGCTTACTCAGCTTTCATACATGTAAATGAGATAGTTCATTCAGAAATTTCAGAAAAAAGTGCCGTGACTTCATTTTCTTCTTTGAACTTTTCAATCCTTCGTATCTTTTGATCCGGTTATCCGATTTTAATTCCAAAAATAGCACCGCGATCCTTACGACAAAAGCTTAGATTTGATGTAAGTATTATCATGTTTTTAATAGATTCCAAAATCAGAATATTGAAGGAATCAGGATTCGTTCATGTGTACATGTTCTTGAATGTTTATATCTTGTATGTTCGAAACTGAATCGAAGAACGAATAGCGGTTGTATCTCTTATGCTTTTCCAGCTTATATATTAAACTTATAGCTGCTAAGATGCTGGTTTATGATGCTATATTGCTGCTATAGTACATTTTTGAAGCTGATATTGATTTCGATATTTTGTCGGTTACCGATTTTTAATCGCTACGCCGTCGGTTTATGATTTGAGGCCGTTTTGATAGCCTATGATTGAGCTGAGGTATTCTTTGAGATGTTGTTGATGTTATAGCATCTTTATTCTTCAATTTTAGATTATTATTGAAGGCTAACGACTCAAGAACTTTGAATTCAAACCGAAGAAAAAGTGATCAAGGTTTGAAGTCATTTTGATTGAAGATCTAATGATGATTTTGAACCAATTTTGGAATGATATAATTGAATGAGGTTTGATATGAATGTTTTGATGTTATGTTTCAGATTTGAAGCGTTCAAAACCAAGAAAATAATAAGGTATAAGACGACATCGCATGTCAGGGATTTGAAACTCAAGAATGAAGCTTCTTGAGTTGTCCCGCTAAAATCACATACTTGTTTATTGTTTTTATTTTGTTATGATGTTGTCGATCCATCTCAGGGTTTGATGAACCTTATTTTTGAGTCAGACGACTACGATAGATGGATATTCATGTCAAGATCGGATACGAATCTTGATGGCAATGACGTGATATGAATCAATTCTGTATATATGTATGCGTTTGATTACTCTATTCTCGAGATGAAATGTTTAGAGTCGATATGATTTAAGTTAATGCATATATATGTTGATTATACTGAGATTGTATTATCACCGGAGTTTATCCGGCTTTTGTTTTGTTTTGTATGTGTGCATGACATCAGATGGGGCAGGAGCTGGCCAGAATCGACGTGGGTAGCTAGAGAGAGAGATTTAGCAAGTGTGGACTTGGGTTTTAGCGGAAGTATGATAGTTTGAATAACATCAAACTTGTTAGTAGAATTATCGCTTGAAGTACATTTGTGACACTTTGTATAACTTGTAGTTTAATGCCTTTTTAACTATCCGTTTGATGTAATAGATGCATGGATTTATGCTTGAGACTTAGTTTATGTATACATGCATGTTCCAGATTTGTTAAACCATGATTTGAATTGGTTTTTGGATGATTTTGGAATGGATTTTCAGACTTGACAACAAAATGGATTCTGCAGAATTTCTGGGCAGAGATGCACGTTCGATCGGTTGAATTGCACCGATCGAGCGAGGCCAAAGATTGCTCAAACCCAAGAGCTGGACTTTTCAGCTCGCTCGATCGGTTGCGTTTAACCGATCGAGCGAGGTGCAAAGATTTTTTTTTAAAAAAAATTTTAGTTTTTGGTTTGAGTATTCTTTTAAGGTATGATTAATTGTTAATTAATCGTTACTTGATCTAAGATGAGATTAGCAACCCGAGGTCCCCTCAATTGTTCCTTGGGTTTACTTTCCACCATAAGAAGGAACAGTGGGGGATTCAAGTTTCTTCAGTGCTTACGGAGCCAGCCTTGTACACTCGCATCAGGGAAGCATAGTGCTTAGATCCGAAGACTCGGAAGCTAGATCGGTTAGCTCAGGGAGTCAATACATCAGGTTTTTACCTTCAGACATATGGTTTGTTGTGTCTTTCGGGTTGTGTGGTAGTTCCTGATGATTCAACGTTGAAAGACGGGATCTTGTCTCAGGCTCATCATAGTAGATTCTCTTTACACCCAAGCAGTATGAAGATGTATAAGGATCTGCGAACGAGGTTTTGGTGGAAAGGTATGAAGCGCATCATTTATCAGTTTATATCTCGATGCCTTGTTTATCAGCAAGTCAAGACAGAGTTCAGACTACCCGGAGGGTTGCTTCAGAGCTTGGAGATTTTTGAGTATAAGTGGGAGCACATGACGATGGACTTTTTCACCCACTTTTCGTTGTCTTCCAGGAATACTGATGTGATTTGGGTTGTTGTAGACCGGCTGTCTAAATATGCACACTTTCTGTCGTATATCCGAGACTTCATTTTTGATCGAATGTCGTGACTGTACGTTCAGGAGATTGTACTCCTGCATGGGATTCCGTTGAGTATCGTCAGTGACAAATATCCAAGGTTTACCTCTAGTTTTTGGGGTAGTTTCCAGCATGCCTTGTGTATTTATTTGAGTTGAGTACAGCTTATCATTAGAAGACCGATGGTCAGTCAGAGTGGACAATTCGCACCCTCGAGGACATTCTCAGAGCTTCTGTGATGGATTTTGGGCCAGCCTTACAGGATCATTTGTCGTTAGTTGAGTTTGCGTATAATAACAGCTACCATCGCATTATTGACATGACACCCTTTGAAGATTTGTATGGACTCCATTGTCGCAAACCATTGTTTTGGACGAGGTTGGCGAGCATCAGGTTGAGGGACCAGAGTTAGTCCAGTACATCGCCGACAAAGCAAAGTTGATCAGTCAAAGAGTTAGAGTTTCTCATGATCGGCAAGCCAGTTATGCCAACACATAGCGTAGACCTCTAAAGTTTCATTATTGTGAGCACGTTTTCTTGAGAGTTTCACCTTTTTGGAAGGTGATGAGGTTCGGATTGAAGGGTATGTTATCGCCGAGGTTTATATGGACGTTTGAGATTCTCGATAGGTTTGGGGATGTAGCCTACCGTTTGGATTTTCCGCCCTATCTTTCCAGCATTCATGATGTACTTTCATGTATACTTGCTAAGGCACTACATCGCGGATGAGTCTCATGTGTTGCATTTGATGTAGGTTCAGTTAGAACAGGATCTGTCGTACGTGGAGAGACCCCTCAAGATCATTGACAAGAAAGAGAAAGTACATTGGAACAAGAGAATACCTCTAGTCATGGTGCAGTGTCAGCATCAAGGCACCGAGAAAGCGACTCGGGAGTTAGAGAGTCGTATGCGTTCGGATATTCCCGATTGTTTTGAGGGATGTATCTTCTTTTGATTTCAGCACTTGTACTTTGTAAAATGTTCAGTTGTAATAAAGACATTTTACTTTGCACTTAGTGAGATTTCACCAATGTTTAGACACGCGATTGCATGCATGTGATCGGAACATTCGAAGATGGGATCAGAGCTTCCGATCAAGACATTGTAGCAATGTGGCTAACATGCAAAGATCAGATCTTTCGATCATTGACTATAAATAGGGCATGCGAGGCTCATTCTAACTTGCTCATTTCTCAAGTTTCCCTCTCCTTGGTTCCTTTGAGTGTTTCCCAGTCAATCATTGGGGCCCAGGCAGTAGCGAGGCGCCACCAAAGTTGCAGCGGAGCCGTGCCCAGGAGGTAGGGCTTTCGACAGCAAAGGGCTGACAACGGACGCAGGTATAATCCTAGATCCCTAATATTATTAGAGAGTATCTATTAGCTTAGTTAAAGCTTTTAGATCAGTAATAGAGATATGGTAAATATTTTCTTGTAGGTCTGGACCCTAGACTTGTGCTACTAGGACTGCTTTAGTGATGTACGTAAGTACTAACTGAGATAGACAGCGAGTATGAATGATTATATGTTGCATTTTATGTTCCATGACACATTTTGTACTGATTTGATATATTCTGCTGCATGTAAATATTTATGTTGAGCCGAGTCTCCTTCTAGATAGCCTTTGTAGTAGGGTCGCTCAGCCCTATATTTCTCTTTATATTTCCTGACAATGGGAGACTTCGTGATGATGGGGATTGATGCTACGGTGATATTGACGAGTGCGTGGATGTACCCAACGGATTTGACCCCAGATGGTACTACACACTCGTTGGCGCCTATACTGAACCGAAATTGTGATAATGTAGTAACCCGAATTCCATTTAAGTTTAAAACTATCTAAACATGTTTAAAGGGTTAATACATGATTAAGGGATCCTCTATTAATAATTTGAAAATCAGATTCTAAACAATCGGAAATATTTCAAAGTATTTTTGTGTTGGGACAGTTTGGAAGCTCCGAAGAGTAGTTCGGAAGCTTGATCGGAATCCATGCTAGAAGATAGGATGTATCAAGAAGTTCGGAAGTTCTGAACTGCATATCGGAAGCACCGAATCCCCTTGATGTAATGCAGGGTATGAGTTTTTATTGGTGATTGGACTTGATTAAGTTCGGAAGCTCCGAACTGAGTTCAGAAGATCCAAACTGTGTCGGAAGCGGAATGTTGTAAAATCAAAGAAACGCGTTCGGCAGAGGGAGTTCAGAAGGATGATCAAATGTTCCGAAGTGAGTTCAGAAGCTTCGAATGAGAGATCAAACATTCCGATCGTGTTCTATAAATAAGGGCTCGAGGCAGCCATTTCCCTCACACCTTTCTAAAGTTTGCCTCTCGTCTCTAGCTAGTTTAAAGGGTTTTGGGTCATTGTATTTGAGGTCCAAGAGATGACAAAGCGCTACTGGGAGAATAACAGTGTCAAGGGTAGGCTACGGACGCAGGTATATTGCTAGACTCTGATTAGCTTCAGGTAGTAACTATTAGTCTAGTTAAGGTTTTTTGAACTAGGTTTTTAGAATGGTTTAAGTGATATGGTATACATTTGATCATAGACTTGGATACTAGGTTGTTCACCTAGACTTTACCTAGAAAGGTACGTAAGTACTGATTGAGATATCCAGCTGAGTATGCATTTTTATATGTTGCATTTTATGTGCCATGATATGCATGCATTTACTGTTCATATAACGCATGAAAAATTTATCACGCTGAGCCGTATCTCCTTCAAGATAGCCATAGTTAGTGAGGGTCGCTCAGTCCTTTATTGTGGACGATTGGACGTCACGAGTCAGATGGCCGACGAGCACAAAGGGCTGTGATGTTTCCAAGATATTTCTCAATCCATGCCCGGTTGTTTTGCTAGTGATCCTGAGGGGTACTTTCGAGTGACACTAGAATCTTTTGCTCCTTCAGTTTGAGCATGAGTTTCTCGTTGATCCAGTTACTTGATCCATGTCATTTTGCATGCACATATAGGTTTGTATACTCGTATTTATTGTACTGGAAGTTAGCGCTCACGTCCCTGTGTTTTCATCTTGGACACCCATTCCGCGGGGCAGACCTGAGGTTGGATGATGCAAGAAAGAATGAGCCCCGAGGCAAGCAGCAGCGCCGTTGAGTTTACCCGGATATCTGGTTTAATGGATTTTGTTGCTGGTTCCATTTGATACAATGTTATTTCGATTTGGTTGTACCTAAAAGACATTTTAGACTGTCATTTCAGATTTGGAATTGGTACTCTATTTTTCGTTGATTTTACCTGATTATTGAAGTTTAAGATTTAATTGCGTGCGTAAGAATTTTTTATTAGGTGATTCTGGTGTGGGTCGCTACATTTATGGTATCAGAGCTTGCAATAATACTTTGGGAGATATAACTTTTCTTTTGGGTTTGAAATTCGTTTTGCTTTTTAGATGGCAGGACTCGGTGATGAGAGAAGTAATGACAGTGTGGGCAATGGGGAGATGATGATTAGGGCCCCAATCGCCACCGAGAACGTCACCATCATCACCACGAGGGACGTCGTCTCTTTGACATGCATAGGTTCTCTAGATAGGTCCCAAGCCACTAGTGGGAGAAGAGTCAACTGAAGTGGCAGATGATTGGTTGGAATGCATGAAGGGATGTTTTCGAGTGTTAGATACCACTGAGGAACAACGTCTGGAAGCAGTGAACTTCCTTCTGGAAGGGCGTGTTCGGAAATGGTGGAATTCTGTTTCTACTCCAATACTGCAGATGCAAGGTACGGTTACTTGGGTTGATTTTCATGATGCATTTGCAAAGTTGTATTTTTCTCCATCTCTTCGCCAAGAAAAATCCATAGAGCTTCTGTCGCTGAATCAAGTGGGCATGACGGTGGATGAGCACCAATAGAAGTTCATTGAGCTTCTACCGTATTATACTCACATTCACTCTAGTTCCACAGCGAAATATGTTCATTTCTTGCAAGGCTTGAACCAGGAGATTTTGATCAGATGTCATTTTATGACGATCCGACGTACTATGATAACCTGGTGAATCATTGTCGACAAGATGAGATCAGCCTTTAGCTAGGTAAGACTTTGAATTTGACTCGGTATCTGGTAACTTGGGGCCTTTGGGATCAATCGTTTATGAAGCCTTATTCTTCTAATTCTTTTGGGTCCGGAGGAGTTCATCGATTTGGTCAGAAGAAGGGGAAATGCAACCATTTTTGGAAGAATCACCCACCCAACAAGTGCCGTAAGGCTGCCAAAGCTTGTTTTCTTTGTGGGAAAGTCGGATATCTCAAGAAAGACTGCCCACAAATAGGAGGAGCACCACCATCTGGTGTTGGTTCCCAGTCTACAATACAACAGAGGAATTTTATGCCATCCATGGGAGGATCTAGTCGTCAGTCTCATCTATCGAACCAAGTGTTTGTACTCTGACATGATCAGGATTTGGCAAGGAATGAGACGATCATCGCAGGTATATTTAATCTATGTGGTATATCTACATTTGTACTTATTGATGATGGTGCATCACATTCCTCATTTTCCAAAGCTTTGTTAAGAGTTACCAATTACCCTATATTTCCCTAGACGTAGTAGTTTCTGTTTCCGCACCAACAGGACAGTCAGCTTTAGCTAAACGACTTGTGGTGGGTTTCCCGTTGGAATATGAGGGTAATGTTTTGATGGATAATTTGATGATCCTATCCATAGAAGATTTCAATTGTATCTTGAGTATATATGTGTTGACCGTTTACCGAGCAACAGTTGATTGCTACCAGAAACTTGTGCATTTCCATCTGGAAGGTTTTGACAGTTGGTTTTTCTACAGAGATAGAGCGCGACCCCCGATGCCATTGGTATCTGCTCTGAAGGCCTATCGTTCTTTGGAGTCTGGAGGGAAGGGTACCTAATCTATGCACTAGATGCAACCGCCGATAATGTTAGTCTTGAGAACATACCAGTCGTCAATGAATTTCTGGATGTGTTCCCTGATGAGATTCCATGTTTTCCCCCGGTTCGAGAGGTGAAATTCGGGATAGAGCTTATGCCAAGGATAGTCCCGATTTCTAGATCCTTGTATCTTCTGGCACCATCAGAGATGCGTGAGTTGAAACATTAATTTCAAGATATTTTGGAGAAAGGGCATACCTATCCTATTGTTCTCCATGGAGAGCACCAGTCCAATTTGTCAAGAAGAAGGATGGATCTATACGTCTGTACATTGATTACTACCAGCTGAATCAGGTAACCATAAAGAATAAGTACCCTTTACCTCGTATTGATGATCTATTTGACCAGTTGCAGGGCACTTAGGTTTATTCGAAGATTTATTTAAGGTCCGGTTACCACCAGATCAGGATTTGTGAACCAGACATTCCTAAGACGGTGTTTTGCACCAGGTATGGACATTATGAGTTCCTTGTAATGCCATTTGGGTTGACTAACATGCCAGCGGTATTCATGGATTTGATGAACCGTTTATTTCAAGATTTATTGGATAAATTCATTGTGATCTTTATAGATGATATCTTGATATATTCTAACAGTGTGGATGATCACGCAATACACTTGAGTATTGTCCTACAGACTATGACGGAGAACCAACTTTATGCGAAACTGAATACATGTGAGTTCTGGATTGATCAAGTGGTATTCCTTGGTCACGCGATATCCAGGAAAGGAATTTATGTTGATCCAAGCAAGATAGAGACTGTATTGAATTGGTTACGTCAAATGTCAGTGGACAAAATCCGTAGTTTCCTTGGTCTAACAGGTTATTATAGGTAATTTATCACAAATTTCTCTCAGTTGGCTAGAACTTTGACACAACTTACTCGAAAGGACGTACCATTCAAATGGTCATCAAAATGTGAAGAGAGTGTCTTGCAGCTTCGTAGGCGTCTGACTTCTGCGTCAGTGCTAGCTCTACCAGCAGGATCCAGAGGGTATGCTGTTTATACCGATGCATCCAAGATGGGATTGAGTGGTGTTTTGGTGCTAAATGGCCATGTAATTGCTTATGAATCCAGATTATTGAAGAAACACGGCGAGAATTATCCAGTCCATGATCTGGAACTCGCAGCAAACGTGTTTTCTTTAAAGATTTGGCGGCATTATCTCTAAGGAGAAAGATTTGAAACATTTACGGTTCACAAAATCTTTAAGTATATCTTTACTCAGGCAAAATTGAATATGCGCCAAAGAAGGTGGATGGATTTGCTGAAAGATTATGATTGCAAAATCAAATACCATACAGGATCCGCTAATCTTACAGCAGATGCTCTTAGTCGCAAGGTAAGGTTATCTGCTCTGCAGACCAATGTGGTTGCAAGTACCATCCAGGAGTGTAGCTCGCTAGGGTTCCATTTTGGTCTCAAGAAAAGTACCTTATACCTGTCAGGAAGAGTTGTGGTACCAAGAGATGGTGATCTAAGGAATGAGATTTTAACCCAGGCTGACCGTAGAAAGCTAAGAATCCACCTGGGAAGCATGAATATGTACAAGGACTTGAGAACTCGATTCTGGTGGAAAGGCATGAAGCACAATGTATATCAGTGTGTGTCCAGGTGTTTGGTGTGCCAGAAATTCAAAGCTGAATACCGAAAACCTGGCGATTTGCTTCTCAATCTGCCAATTCCTGAATGGAAATGGGAGCATATCACGATAGACTTCGTGACCCATTTTCCATTGTCTTCAAAGAATTGTGACGCTATCTGGATAGTGGAGGATAGACTCACCAATTCATCACATTTTTCTTTTCGTATAACCGAGATTACACCTTTGATCATATGGTGAGATTGTACATCCAAGAGATAGTACAATTGCATGGTGTACCTGCAAGCATTGTCAGTGACAGAGATCCCAGATTTACTTCAAGGTCTTGGGAAGTTTCCAAAAGGCATTAGGCACTGATCTGAGCCTTCGTACTGCCTATCACCTGTAGACGGATGGTCAGTCGGAGAGGACCATTCACACTCTTGAGTATATGTTAAGAGCATGTACCATGGATTTTGGTCTAGCTTGGTGTAACGCCCCAAATTTAGCCTATTCGAGATTATAGGAGATTAAAATTGATAATCGAAAATTGGGGAATTTGAGGATTTAATTGTTATTTGATAAGGGACTTAATTGAAATTTTTGAAAAATTTAGGGACCAAAGTGCAAATGGGAGAGTCTGACCATGTATTTTATATTAAAGAGATTTTTGAATGTGAGTCAACACTTCTCCTTCCTTATCTTCTTCCTCCTTGGCCGAATCCTCCATTGAAGCGACCCTTTGAGCTTCCAGATTTCATTTCGTGCTCGATCCGTTTGATAGAAATCCAATCTGAAGACATATTCGTGATCACGGCTGCGAGAGCTCCGTTCTACCGTAAGTTTTTATTCGATCCAGTATACTTCAATTTTGGGATGTTGTCAGAATTTGTTTAAATTCGGATATGTTGTTCTGGAGCTTAGATAGATCGTATATTTGAATTCGGATCGGAAAAAGAAAGTCGTTCGAATTTGTTATGATTTTATAGGCATATTCGAAAATTGGGTCTTTAGAAATTGTTGGATTTTGGATTGTTTTAGATGAATCGTTGATGTTGGGAGTTGTATTGGATCTATTTATTGTTGTCTATGATTTTCGGTTGATCAGATTATAGCCGTTATGCCGCCGGTTTGAGATTTCAGAATTTTGAGAGTTTTTTGAGTTTTTGGGATTTGATTTGAATTGATTGGTTGTTATTGAACTCGTTTATATCTCCGTACAGATTTAGTTGAAGATCGTGGAGTTCAGAATTGGCAGGATTCGAACCATTGAAGATTGATCGAGAACGGTAACGAGTTTACTTTAATCGTTGAATTACGATTGAATGGATTCTGATTAGAATATTTGTTCTTGTAGCTTGTCCGGATTCTAGCTACGTCGAATAATAGAAGAGGTAAAAGACGATATCGATTGGAAAGGGAGGAATACTCGAGTTTCGATTGATTCTCGAGTCCTTAAATCACATACATGCATGATTACCTGTTTAGGTTGATTGAATGCATTGATTGAATTTCTTAAACGTATTACGATTACCATATGCATTCATATTGAGCCGGAAGATTTGATTACCTTTGGAATTAGACGTTTTGGGAATTATAATCGAGTGGAATTGGTAGGCGAATTACTACAATGGTCGAACAACTCTCTATATTTGCTCCGGAGTCTAGAGGATTGAAATATACATCATCCACCTAGAGGGGAGAGTCGGTGTGATTGTTGTGATGTTTTACCTCCAGATCCCAATTAAGAAAAATTTCCCTTAGATTATCGGATTAGATAATCTTGAACCCTAATGACATGCATTGCATTTTATTGCATTTGAGTTGAGTTATTGTTATTCATGATTGTTGATATACTTCATGAAATTGCATGTCTGGTTGTTGATATATCATGTTTTGATATATTAATTGATATTGCTTGTTATGTCTCTTTTACTGGGAATTGTATTCTCATCGGATTTATCCGGCTGTTGTCTTGTCTTTGTATGTGTTCTTGGCAACAAGTGGGACAGGTTCAAGTCAGAGGCAGCATGACTAGATCAGGATTTTGACGATAGAAGTGAGGGCTTGGTTTAGAAGTCGAAATTTGTATTCGTACTCCTTTGGGTAGTATTTTGTATTGAAGAACTTAGAATTGATGCATGTTCTACTAGATCGGTTATTTTACAACTTAGAACTATCATGTATTGGATTTATGCATGTTGTATGTTGAGATTTGAGTATTGGAGTTGTTTTTGGATTGCATGAACTGTTGTTTGTTCTTTTATTTTTTTTTCTTCAGAAAAATAGCAGGGCACGTACCCTGTGCCAAGGTCCGGGTGAAGGTCCGTGTACCTTCGCATTTTGAATTGTTAAGGATTTGTTCATGCACGGACCCCGTGCCTAGGTCCGTACATGGGTTCGTGTGGACTTAGTTCGAGGCAGAAACTTGTGTTTTTGAAATGTTGGGCACGGATCCGGGCACGGAGGGTACACGGAGTCCGTGCATAAAACAGAGAGTTGGGTTTTAGTGCATTAGTTTCGCACAGACCCAGCATGAAGGGTGCACGGGGTCCGTGTATTTTGTGGCCTCCGAACCCTTTGCTACAGATTAATGCATGGACCCGGGCACGGAGGGTGCACGGGGTTCGTGCATGCCTTTTTTTTTTAAAAAAAAAATTCTTCCGGACTCTCTGTCGATTATTGAAAGATTTATTTTGATTATATGTTTAAAATCAAGGTCCTCACACTTGGCAAGATCATTTTCCACTAGTTGAGTTTGCGTACAACAACACCTATCACGCCAGTATAGGGATGACACCTTTTGAAGCACTGTACGGAAAACTGTGTTGTACACCACTTTTTTGGGAAGAACTCGGAGAACGACAAGTGTAAGAACCAGAGTTAATCAACCAATCTATGGATATTGTTTATAAGATCAAGAAGAGAATCAAACTGCACAAGATCCACATGCTAGTGACGCTAACACCAAGAGTAGACCTGTACAGTGTCAGCCAAGGGAAAAGGTATTTCTGAAATTTTCCCCGTGTCGGTGAAATTTGATATTTGGTCTCAAAGGAAAAGCTATCTCCTAGATTCATTGGCCCATTTGAGATTCTGGAAAGCGTTGGAGAGTTGGCTTATAGACTGGAATTGCCGCCATGTTTTTCCTGCATACATTATGTGTTTCATGTGTCCTTGTTGAGATGGTATGTGGCTGATGATTCTCACATCTTGCATACCTCTGAAGTTTGACTCAGCGAGGATCTGACTTACGTGGAGAGACCGATTTGTATTCTAGACCGATAATCCAAAATCTTGTGAAACAAAACTATTCCTCTTGTCCTAGTCCAGTGGCAGCACCGAGGCACCGAGAAAGCCACATGGGAGATAGAAAGTCGCATGCGAACAGAACACCCTGAACTATTCTGATTTGAAAAAGCATGTTTTGTATTTTGTTATAGTTTCAGTTGTAATTCAGTACCATTCCAATAAAGATGTTTCGTATTCTATTACGCTGATTTTGAGGATGAAATCTCTTAAGGTGGGGAGAATGTAGTAACCCGAATTTGATTTAAGCTAAACAACTGAGTAAACATGTTTAAAGGGTTAAGACATGATTAAGGGATCCTTGATTGTATTTGAGAAGTTGAAAATCAGATTCGAAACAATCGAAAATAGTTCCAAGGGTTCTTATGTTGGGAAAGTTCAAAAGCTCGGAAGAATAGTTCAGAAGCACCGAGCTTGATCAGAAGCCATGTTGTAAGATCGGATGTACTGAGCAGTTTGGAAGTTCCGAGCTGTAGATTTGAAGCACTGAAACCTCTTGCAATCATGCATGATATGAGTTTTGATTGGTGATTGGAATTGACTAAGTTCGGGAGCTCCGAACTATAGTTTAGAAGATCTGAACTTTGTCGGCAGTAAAGTGTTGTCAATCAGAGCGTTCAACAGAGGGAGTTTGGAAGGATGATCGGAAATTATGAAGTGCGTTCGGAAGCTTCGAACGAGAGATCGGACGTTCTGATCGTGGTTTATAAATAGGGGCTTGAGGCAGCAATTTCCCTCACACATTTCTCAAGTTTTCATCTCGTATCTATCTAGTTTCAAGGGTTTTCGGGCATCGTATTCAAGGGAAATGAGGTGACAAAGTGCTACCGGGAGCGTAGCAGTGTTGTGCCTTGATTTTAGGGCAAACATCATCAAAGGGCGGGATACAGATGCAGGTATATTGCTAGACTCTGATTAGCTTCAACGAGTATCTATTAGTCTAGTTAAGGCTTTTAGAATGGTTTAAGTGATATGATATACATTTTATTATAGGCTTGGATACTAGGTTGTTCACATAGCTAGACATGACCTAGAAAGGTACGTAAGTACTGACTGAGATATCCACCTGAGTATGCATTCTTATGTATTGCATTTTATCTATCATGATATGCATGTATTTATAGTTCATATAACACACGATCATTTATCACGTTGAGTCGTATCTCTTACGTGATAGACATAGTTAGTTAGGGTCTCTCAACCCTTTATTGTGGACGATTTGACGTCACGGGTCACATGGTCGATGGGAACAAAGAGCTGTGATGTTTCCAGGATATTTCCCAATCCACGTTCGATTGTTTAGCTAGTGGTCCAGAGGGGTACTTCCGGGTGACACTGTGAGCCCCCAACTAGTAGTACAATCAACTAACAGTAGCGTAAACATGTACAATTCTTAATTTTACACAAAAATTATTATCAAAATACTAATACAATTACAGGAACTCGTGTCATCACGATCGCGCTAAATCAACAATTCATCTTTCTTAATTTCATTCTTCTTCGAGGTACTGTAACATGTATCTGAAATTTACAATAAATAGAAGAAAAATATAGGTTAATTCTTTAAGGAATTAGTGAGGAAATAATCCAGGCTTATAAAACAAATGATAATATATCAGTGTAGTAATTCAATATAATATGACATGAATCAGTGTTAACTTATCGTTACGAAATATCTTGCCAAGTGAACTGCATTGATTGTTGAGATTCTAAAGTGTGAAAGAGTGGGTGCCCGGTTAGCCAACTTGTGGCTAAGGGCTTTTATGACTCTATGTAAAACAATCTTTTGTTTAATATAATTTACACTTTTATAATGGCATTGACTTTATCTTTCTTCATGTTGTTATATTATGATATACTATTGTTGTTTTGATAAAGACCTTGAATATACTATAGTGTATGTAAGATGTGGTAGCACATGGGGATGGCTATCATGAAACACATCTTATAGTCACTGTATATTCTAAACTGTTCCTAGTCAATTGAGCCGTCCGCAAATAAGGATAAGGATCGCTCGAGATTGAGACTAGCATTTGCGATGCCGAGTACCACGTTTCATTGGTATGGAACATAGAGATGTTCAAAGCAGGCAAATGGATATTCATATGATGAATGATCGAACTACCCTATTCGGACTTTCCAAGTGGTTATCACTTATCGAGTGGATAAAGTTCGCGGTTTTGGTTGTACACCATTAGTCCTTATTACTTGAAACATCATTGAGACTCTATATGCTAGTACTATACTTTGACTCATTTACCGACTCTATTGGGGTCATCAGGTGTCGGGATTGGGTACAGTTACGATACATATAGGAGTCGATGCTTTGTTGTCAAGGATTCACCACATACTTGCGAGTGTGGATATCCTATGCGATCTGAGGAGATATTAGTGTGACGAATCTCTGGCCAGAGTACATGATGTGTTTTAGGTTAATGGGTTATCCTAGTAACACATGCGATGTCACTAATAGATCTCCAAGATGTTATGCATAGTTATCGAATCTCGAACGACTCTCGATATACCAATGGTTGTTGATTCGATCGGGATATTTGGTTAAAAGGGACCATACTGTACGCTAACCAAAATCTACTGGTTCTTGCAGGCACTATCAGTAATACCTAGGGAAACATGGGGCGATGTTGCTAGGAGCTCTTACCATGATTCGATGGGTAAGTCGGAAATTGTTGTTCCGAGTCACAAGGAGTTGTGAGCCCACGGCTAGCTGTATTCTTGAACCATTGAGGGTTACACAAGTAATGGATTACTAAAACCCCGTAGAGATAGTTAAATTTAAAGAGTTAAATTTAATGAAAGAGAAGTTGGACTTCTTAACTAAAGGGAGTGGAATTTTCTAAAATGACATAGGGATGGACATTTTTGGAAATCACTGAATTCGGATTCAAAAAAATTATCTTGACTCTAAAAGATGCAGAAATGGTTTCTGTGCACATTGATGAAATCAGTTTATCAATCGGAGTCACGATGAATTTTATATTAATTTCTACAACAACAGGCTTGGCTTGTTGGGCTTAAGTTATGGATTGTGGGCTTTAAGGAGTTAGAGTACTGATACAATTATAACTATAAATTATCTATAAATAGGGCTGCAGTGTTCGAAAATTTGGTGTGATTTTCAGTCTTGAATTTTCGAAAATCAGTCTAGATTATTCAAGAGGATTTTCGAAATCCTCTGTCCCTTTCGGAGAAAATTCGACTTGTGATTTTTATGAAAAATTACAATCTGAATTAACAGATCATATCTGTTTATTCTCTACGCAAACTTCTGATTGATTTCTAGTGCAGTCAATCAGAGGGTTTTGTTTTCTATTCGTGGACCTGATTGAAGAAACGTTCGTTCATCAGTTCCGGGGATATACAACAAGAGCAGATTAAATTCTGTTGGTGTCCATAATCTCGCTTCGAGATTTTAAGGTAAAATATTTAATTGTGATTATTTATTTTACTTACACAAATTTAATCGTAAAAGTTTTGATACACAGATATGGAATCATTCCATATTAATAAAATAAAATTTTTAAACTTCCGCTGCATCGGGTATCAATTCTAATTGATCTGAACACCGATTTCCAACAAAGTGAATATCGTAGGCTAAAGAGGTGGCTCACCCCAACATTCGGTATAACACTTTCCCCCCACGTACTGAAGTATAATCCGTACAATTGTTTATTTACAAGCCAAGGTGAAATCATATTTTCGGACCTAAGTAATGTTGTTCAGTGGACTGGTAATCCGGTACATAGATCGTTGTCTAGGCTCAATTCATTCAGTAATTCAATCAATCATTCATTCATTCATTCATTCATTCATTCATTCATTCATTCATCCATTCATTCATTCAGAAGTCGACCGGTAACCAGTCAAGAACCAATAACAATCCAGATACCAAATATGCAGGACAATATGATCAATAAAACAAGAAATTCACGAGATGATATAATATATGAATCAATCATAGTTTATGAAATTTTACCATAAATTCTAGGCCAAATGCCAAAGGATAATATTAAAGAAATCGATAGTAAGCCTCACGGGAGGAACCTCACCTTGTAACTGATTGTTTAAGCTCGATTGATATTCCAAAAGTTGGATAATTTCCTAAAATATCATATAATAGATATTTCATGCATTAGAACCATAAATAGATGTTTGATCATTTTTAAATCATTTTTTTTATAGAATTTGGTCCGGTAAATTTTGTTTATTCCATAAAAAATTCATAGTTATTAAAACATATTCTGAAATTTATGAGAGTTGGTCACAAGGTCGGAAATAAACATATGAAGCTTCAGAATTAGGAATAATTCCGATCCAACGAAGCGTGTACCACACGCGCCGCTTGTGCCCGCATGTGACCGTGCTTCCAATGGTCACGCGTGGCCGGCCTTTTTTTCAGTGAATGTAAAATTCAAAGATCTACATCTTTTAAGTTGAACACTTTCCAAAATTCTCAACCGATCAATACCAGAATTAAAATTACTAAAATGATAATCAGTGTACTTTGGACATTCAAAACAGGTAATTCCGGCCATTTTTCCAACCAACGGTGGAATGTACCTATTATTTGCTACTAGGTGAACATTTGTTATGTTATAATAAAATCAAGAAAAGATCAAATAGCATAAGAAAATAGAGCTAGAACATCCAACATTGGAACACTTTCTTGTAAGAGATTAGGATTTCAATCTCTCGCTCGTAACCCGGACGGAGTTAACTTAATTTTCAACAAAAGTTTTTTTAAAAAAATTTATAGGTACGCCCAAGATCATGCATGCAATGTCTAACAACTATCAAGAATCCAAAGCATTATCATGAACAACAAAAACCTATTGTCATGCAATGGTCAAGCAAACACGAACTTCATCAATTAAATCGTTACACTACACCGGTTTAACATGTGTGCTTAAAAATATTCACGATTCAACCAACAGCTTCTCATGTTCAATCAAAAGCAACATTTTCTAAAAAACAAAATAAAATCTCGACAACTCTATCATCATCGGCCAATATTCATCATTCTACTTATTCACATAACATAAACACAAAACAGAATTATATGCATGAATACGAACTATATGTGTGGGGACCTTGGCTTGCTAATCTCATCTTAAGGCAATAAATGATTAATCAAAAATTAATCATATAATAAAATAATATTCAAACCAAATTGTTTTTTTCAGAACCCCACGCGCGCCCGCGCCCCACTTCAGGCGCGCCCGCGCATAGGTTTCGAACAGAATCTGGTAAAATGATAAACATAACAGTTGTAGATCTTTGTCTTAGCTTTCCAATGCCACCAACCGCACCCTAATCGGAGTTCTCAATAAAACGTTATGCTCATTCTACCAAGAAGGGTCGGTGCAAAAATTTACAAAAATTATCAAAGGATACAACAAAGATCAAAGTTGCTAGGGCTATTTCAAATCTGAAAAATTGCATACATAATCTCAATATGTCCGAAGCATAAACACATGCATATCTAGACATAACAATAATCGCATACATGTTTCTAAGGTGCAATACAATAAACTCAATTCTAAGTTTTCTAAGCTCAAACTAAATCAACACCTTCTAACATGCATTTGACAGCAATCTATTCTTAGCCCGAAGTCACCACATGCTAATCTTTCTCAATCTTGAGCTATCCAAGCCACATCTGACTCGCTCATGCCCCAAACCTGATGCAATGCACACATACAAACAAAGCAACAGTCGGATAACTCCGGTGAGAATAAATCTCAGTATGGACAACATGCATATACATCATTTAAGCATGTAACTTATTTAATCATGAATGTCATATAATAACATAACATGCTAGAATTTATAAATGCATATTCTAAACCATAGAAATCTCTAGGTTAATGCATAAATGCAATGCATGTGCCAAGGAATAGGTTATCAAATCTGATATCAATAAATCGTAGTTCTGGGATCCCGGGAAAATAAAATCTTTAACCGACCACCGACTCTCCCAATCGAGGTGGTGAAAAAATATCTCAATTCCCCTGACTTTGGTGCAACTATAGTGAGTCATCTAACTCTGGAAAATAAATCTATATTTCGTGCCATGAGTCATCTGACTCTGAAAGTAAATCTACATTCCATGCCACTCACTATAGTTCTCCAAACGTCATCTGCACTCTAGGCCATTCTGCCCTCTGTGCTTTTCAGGCTGGAGTTCAAGATGAATGCAACATGTTCTGTATGCATTAAATGCTATAAAACACCTTGAACACATCAATCATATAATCATATGAGCATATAATCACTCAACGATACCGACAAACCTGTAAGTATCACATGTAATACATAAAACATGTTCAATACAGAAAATACTATAAATCAAAGAAGACAAGTGAACATTTACATAAATATTATGGGAATTCAAGAAGATATCTATCTTGAATAATCTATCCCATTTATGTGAACGTAAACAATAACATATATTAAAACATGCATGTATGTGATTTTAGGCAACTCGATAATCAAAAACAATCTCGAGTTATTCTGCCCATCTTATTAATGTCTATTCATACCTTTCCTTCTGAATCTGAGAAGCTCCAATTCCGGACAATAAAATCAAAGAACTCTTATCAATATCTGCTCATAGCATTTCAATCATTCAAGGCGAACTAGCTTCAAACCTTCTTCCCTCTTTCTTGGTTCAAAGGCTAACTTCTCAAACTCGTCAACTCGATCTCTTTCACTTCAAATCTGAAATGCATTGATATATCATTCAAGAAGAGCTTTCTATATCATTTCATTCTTATTTAGGATCAAACAATCTAACAACTTGATCCCATGGCCGGAATTCAAATCGACGGCGTAACGGATCAAAACCGGAAATTCCAAAAGCATAAACATCATCTTGTTAATCATGTAAGCTCAATATCATCACAATTTCAGCAGCTTATACACGTGAACATCATCCCCTAAAAATCAGATTGTACAAAATTCTTCAATAATTCAAAAACATGTGCAAACGACGATCTTTTCTCGATCCATCTTAGATATGCTATCGTCGTATATTCTAGAACACGTTTATACAATCAAATCTTAATTCTAACAACAACTTAAAATTCAAACATAGTAGAACTTCATAAAACTTACGTCAAAACGTAGCACTCGGAGCTGTGATCGCAAATATATGTTCAATCGGAAATTCTACCGGGCGGATTGATTTTTACGGAAGCTTGAAACATGAAAAATGGTTGAAACCCCTTCTCTCCCTCCTTCTCGGTTCTTGGCTGGGAATTCTGATGAATTTTCTTCCCTTTACACGTTTTTAATGACCAAGTTTCAAGGGAATTGCATTTTGGTCCCTGAACTTTGGCCTAATTGCAATTCAGTCCCCGGACAAGCGATTTAATTCAATTTCAATCCTAAATAATTTAAGAATATTAGAATTCAAGTCTAAACTCTAAATATTCTCAAATTAAATATTCTCGTATTAAAATTAAATCATTTCGGACCTTATCGCATTTTAGTCCTTGAACTACTCAATATTTGCAAATTGGCCCTTGCTCGGATTTCATCCTCCAATTAAATCTTTGATATTTATAATCTTGGAATTTACATCTTAAATTCCATAAATATCAATTCAATTATTTTTAATCTTTTAATTTAAGAATTCCGGATATTAAAATCTGAAAATCCGAAAATCCTCAAATTAAATATTTTTGACCCGAAATTGAAATCTCAAATTTCCATAAATTCTTTAATTCATATTTTTTCTCTTATTCGGAATTTAAATCTTAAATCCCGTAATTAAAAACTTAATATTTTCGGCCCTTACAATTTCTCCCCTCTAAGGAATGATTTCGTCCTCGAAATCGCATTCGATCTGACTGCTGATTCTCGTAAGCTGTATAGCTGACTGAAGTAATACTGACTTCAATTCTCTGAGCTTTTGATATCTATTCTGATGTCTTCTCTTCTATCGTATCTTAATCTTCTTTCTGATTGCTTCTGCAATACATATAATCACTGAGTCAACTTATATCTATGTTGCTCTTTCTCGTGATCTAACTCTGCATTAGTTAGTCTGTCTTGCTTACAATCTTATCAACTTTTGTTGTATCTGAATTGAATGCACATACATATTCTAGCTGATATTCTTCAGCCAATGCATATGGATAACAATTCATCTATCTGACAATTCACGATTGAGTATTAATCAACTAGCTAGATCAAATACTCATAGCTTCTAAAATCTCTTTCTGAACCTAATGATGCTTGGGAAAGAATTTCTTTTCTGATCATTCTGTTCAGGCTTCAAATCTCTATCTGTTACTCATCTACTAGCTCTGTTAAAGCTGCTCTATTTTTATTCTATTCGAAGCAATCTTCACATTCTCTATCGTTTTTTGACTCATATCTGGTCTGATAGCTGATATTTCTGTAAGATTGTTTCAATATAAAGACAATTCTGTGTTTCTGATCAATCAATCATCAAAATATTTTCTTTATATCTATCAAATAGCTGTCACAGGAATCATAGTAATCACGTGGAAAATAATCAATCAACTAGTACTGAATCTAGTACTATAGTTCTGAGCATATCCTCGGAAATCTGGATAATCACATCTGATAGTCCACTAATCAGAGGATGGTATAATGAAATCTCATACAACCAAACATTCAGAACATCTGACAATCAATGCCACAATCTAAAAAACAAATCTAAAGTCTTTATCTTGACAATAGATTTCCATAATTCCTGTAATCTGATCATCTTGCTAAATGCATGACAAGTATCTTTTATGTTTGTATCATATCTAATACAACATATTCATAAATCTGTCGAAATCTACTACACTCTAAACCGCAAAATCATGACGATTCAAGTAGATTTAAACTAAATTCGTTCACAAAGTTGATCTGTTTTCAACTCTTATGTAACTAATCTGTTACATAAACCACTTGAATTCTCTTTTCTGCTTCATTTACTGGAATTTTAGTATTGGTACTGTCAATTCTGTCGTATCTGTTATCAGTTCTTCTTCCAATACTAATTTCCAAGTACTGACTACGTGTAAGTCATACATGTTGGACAACTGAATGGATATTAAATCTGTTGTCATATGCCTCTTTCAGAATCTGATATTCCATATCTAGAATATCTGGCATAATCAAATGATTATTCATCGCAAAAATTCATCTGTTTTGCTCTGCTGTCTTATCTCATATCTTAATCTAGCGTTCTCAATCAATATTCTATTGCTTGATCTAAGATCAATGTTGCTTTCATCTTTCCAAACCAATCCAGTTTAGCTTGAATTGCAACAATTCTGATCGTTTAAGTATCTGTCAAGCATAAACATGCAACAAGTATAGATCTGTACCCAATAAATCCAACAATTAGCTAAAACCCATAAATCTTGCCAATATTCTATATCCAAATTTTATATCAGTTACAAGCCAAAACTTCAAAATACACTGAATATACACATCAAATAATCAATAATTCTCAAATTTTAAATCAAAGGAACTTGCTCAATTCAAAGTCATCCAAAATCAACTATTCTGAATGACAAAATCTGCGAAGTGAAAACAACTCACTTGCATTTCAAAACTCAACGCAAATGAATCAAAAAAGACTCTAGCAAAGGAATAATAGTCAATCAAAATCGATCGAGGTCGAATACAAAAACCTCTGAATCGATAGCAAGAAATTCAAGAATCATGATTTCTATGATGGAATAGCTTCAGCAAAATTTGAAAAAAAAGCTCAACTGTAACTGATATTTATTATTCTCTATTGATATGAGTTCTTTTATTAATTCTTACTTCTCAGCTGACAATAGTCGAATATACTCTTTTCGACTTAACTCATTGTCATAGAATTAATCATCATTTCGGTACTACATAACTCTTTTCTACGCAATCTGCTAGCTGTTTCTGAAGTTCTTCAGTTCACGTAATGCTCTTCTATACGAGTTTTCATAATACTTTCGTACTAGACACCACTCTATATAGAACTAGATTCATGTCATAGAAAGGCCGAAATATGTCATTGAACTATTTCTGTACAGTCTAACCACTGACATAGCTGTCAATTCTTGGTTAATTCTGTACAAGTTCAATATATCAACTAAACTTCTACTGACATTATTCCATGGTCATCGTGATATCATCAGTACCGACATAACAAAAATCTAATTTTTGAAACTCATATCATAAATTCTATTCATTTCTATTGCTTTATCAGTGCATGGATTCAATCAGCTGTTAACTGGTACTCAATTATTGCATTAATACCTATAATGAATTCTAGCTTAATATCTCACGCCTGATATCAGCACATTCAATATTATTTCCTCAATTTTGTATTTCATCTGCTATGACTAATCTTACAACTGTATTCCATCTACTCACAGGCAAAATCTCAGCAAATACGATGAATACAGGCTCATCAGATACATATTATAGCATAACAAATCACTGATCTATGAATGTATGCTATGCAATCGATATATAAGCGGTTAACTAGAATTAACTCACGTACCTGTAATATTCTTATCTGATACAACTTGAGCCTTTAATTTAGGGGAGCTATGCTTATATATCTTTATCTGCTGGCATTTAGACTGACTCGATCTTTGTTGTTATTGTCACTATCGCTTGCTTCATAGCTATACTGCTATGAAAGTTTAGTGAATGTGATGATTATAGGTTTTCACACTTACAGAGGCGTGAGTAAAATTTCAACTCTGCCTCGTACTACCGGTTCATGATTTCGTTCTTCTATTACTGGCTTGAAATCACCTTATGCTTCTATTCTGCAAAGTCTTCTGTTCTATCTTCTTTAGCATATACGGAAATAAACAATTTTGTTTACTTACCAGCCAAACAATTTCAGTACTTCTTCTGGCAACTTCACCAACTTCTTGCTAAGTCCTGGAGTTGATATAAAATTAAGCTGATTCTATGTTCATCGGAATATTCTTCTCTTGAACAACTAATCCAGCTTCTCAATTCAACCCCTTTCTAGACATAGCATATTCTGTATCTTTCTGAGTTGATGATCAATAGCTTTGGAGTTGTTCAACTAACATACTCCTCAGTGCAATCGGCTCAAAAACATACCTTAACACTGTTCTGTTCTATCTGCGGTTCTGTTCTGTCTGAGGTTCTCATGCTTTCTGCATAATCTGTCTTATTCAATAACAAAAGCAATATATATGGCAGATATTATAACATACAATGTCAGTATATCATACATATAATCTCATGCTTATGAATAGAACACATACTTGCAATTTCTCATGCTTTTTCACATATTACATGCTTAAAATGAATTCACTTATTCTAATGAATTCAAGAAATCAGGCATACATATCAACATATAAGCATGTAATTCTTATCTCAATAAAGCAAGTAGTGTTCAATCAAGCAATCATAGTCGCATACAATTCTGTAAAGCAAGTAAAGCATACTCATGCCATACTATAAATGCATGCGACTCAATCTACCCCGCTCAACTTCTTTCTAAGTCCAAGACTTTATGCTCTAATACCACCTGTTGTGGGGACCTTGGGTTGCTAATTTCATCTTAGGGCAATAAATGATTAATCAACAATTAATCATATAATAAAAGAATATTCAAACCAATTTTTTTTTTCAGAACCCTTGCGCGCCCGCGCATAGGTATCGGACAGAATCGGGTAAAATGATAAACATGAAAGTTGTAGATCTTTGTCTTAGCTTTCCAATTCCACCAACCGCACCCTAATCGGAGTTCTCAGTAAAAAGGTATGCTCATTCTACCATGAAGGGTCGGTGCAGAAATTTACAAAAATTATCAAAGGCTACAACAAAGATCCAAGTTGCTTGGGCTATTTCAAATCTGAAAAATTGCATACATAATCTCAATATGTCCGAAGCATAAACACATGCATATCTAGACATAACAATAATCGCATACATGTTTCTAAGGTGCAATACAATAAACTCAATTCTAAGTTTTTTAAGCTCAAACTAAATCAACACCTTCTAACATGCATTTGACAGCAATCTATTCTTAGCCCGAAGTCACCACATGCTAATCTTTCTCAATCTTGAGCTATCCATGCCACATCTGACTCGCTCATGCCCCAAACCTGATGCAATGCACACATACAAACAAAGCAACAGCCGGATAATTCCGGTGAGAATAAATCTCAGTATGAACAACATGCATATACATCATTTATGCTTTTAACTTATTCAATCATGAATGTCATATAATAACATAACATGCTAGAATTCATAAACGCATATTCTAAACCATAGAAATCTCTATGTTAATTCATAAATGTAATGCATGTGCCAAGGAATAGGCTATCAAATCTGATATCAATAAATCGTAGTTCTGGAATCCCGAGGAAATAAAATCTTTAACCGACCACCGACTTTCCCAATCGAGGTGGTGATAAATATCTCAATTCCCCTGACTTTGGTGCAACTATAGTGAGTCATCTAGCTCTGGAAAATAAATCTATATTCCGTGCCATGAGTCATCTGACTCTGAAAGTAAATCTACATTCCATGCCACTTACTACAGTTCTCCAAACGTCATCTGCACTCTAGGCCATTCTGCCCTCTTTTCTTTTCAGGCTGGAGTTCAAGTTGAATGCAACATGTTGTGTATGCATTAAATGATATAAAACACCTTGAACACATCAACCATATAATCATATGAGCATATAATCACTCAACGATACCGACAAATCTGTAAGTATCACATGTAATACATAAAACATGTTCAATACAGAAAATACTATAAATCAAAGAAGACAAGTGAACATTTACATAAATATTCTGGGAATTCAAGAGGATATCTATCTTGAATAATCTATCCCATTTATGTAAACGTAAACAATAACATATATTAAAACATGCATGTTTGTGATTTTAGGCAACTCGATAATCAGAAACAATCTCGAGTTATTCTGCCCATCTTATTAATGTCTATTCATACCTTTCCTTCTGAATCTGAGAAGCTCCAATTCTGGACAATAACATCAAAGAAATCTTATCAATATCTGCTCATAGCATTGCAATCATTCAAGGCGAACTAGATTCAAACCTTCTTCCCTCTTTTTCGGTTCAAAGGCTAACTTCTCAAACTCATCAACTCGATCTCTTGCACTTCAAATCTGAAATTCATTGATATATCATTCAAGAAGAGCTTTCTATATCATTTCATTCTTATTTAGGATCAAACAATCTAACAACTTGATCCCATAACCGGAATTCAAACCGACGGCGTAACGGATCAAAACCGGAAATTCCAAAAGCATAAACATCATCTTGTTAATCATGTAAGCTCAATATCATCACAATTTCAGCAGCTTATACACGTGAACATCATCCCCTAAAAATCAGATTGTACAAAATTCTTCAATAATTCAAAAGCATGTCCAAACGACGATCTTTTCTCGATCCGTCTTAGATATGCTATCGTCGTATATACTAGAACACGTTTATACAATCAAATCTTAATTCTAACAACAACATAAAATTCAAACATAGTAGAACTTCATAAAACTTACGTCAAAACGTAGCACTCGGAGCTTGATCGCAAATATATGTTCAATCAGAAATTCTATCGGGCGGATTGATTTTTACGGAAGCTTGAAACATGAAAAATTGTTGAAACCCCTTCTCTCCCTCCTTCTCGGTTCTTGGCTGGGAATTCTGATGAATTTTCTTCCCTTTACACGTTTTTAATGACCAAGTTGCAAGGGAATTGCATTTTGGTCCCTGAACTTTGGCCTAATTGCAATTCAGTCCCCGGATAAGCGATTTAATTCAATTTCAATCCTAAATAATTTAAGAATATTAGAATTCAAGTCTAAACTCTAAATATTCTCAAATTAAATATTATCGAATTAAAATTAAATCATTTCGGACCTTATCGCATTTTAGTCCTTGAACTACTCAATATTTGCAAATTGGCCCTTGCTCGGATTTCATTCTCAAATTAAATCTTTGATATTCATAATCTTGGAATTTACATCTTAAATTCCATAAATATTAATTCAATTATTTTTAATCTTTTAATTTAAGAATTCCGGATATTAAAATCTGAAAATCCGAAAATCCTCAAATTAAATATTTCTGACCCTAAATTGAAATCTCCAATTTCCATAAATTCTTTAATTCATCTTTTCTCTCTTATTCGGAATTTAAATCTTAAATCCCGTAATTAAGAACTTAATATTTTCGAGCCTTACAATTCCTCCCCTCTAAGGAATGATTTCGTCCTCGAAATCGCATTCGATCTGACTGCTGATTCTCGTAAGTTGTATAGCTGACTGAAGTAATACTGACTTCAATTCTCTGAGCTTTCGATATCTATTCTGATATCTTCTCTTCTATCGTATCTTAATCTTCTTTCTGATTGCTTCTGCAATACATATAATCACTGAGTCAACTTATATCTAATTTGCTCTTTCTCGTGATCTAACTCTGCATTAGTTAGTCTGTCTTGCTTACAATCTTATCGACTTCTGTTGTATCTGAATTGAATTCACATACATATTCTAGCTGATATTCTTCAGCCAATGCATATGGATAACAATTCATCTATCTGACAATTCACGATTGAGTATTAATTAACTAGCTAGATCAAATACTCATAGCTTCTAAAATCTCTTTCTGAACCTAATGATGCTTGGGAAAAAATTTCTTTTCTGATCATTCTGTTCAGGCTTCAAATCTCTATCTGTTACTCATCTACTAGCTCTGTTAAAGTTGCTCTATTTTTATTCTGTTCGAAGCAATCTTCACATTCTCTATCGTTTCTTGACTCATATCTGGTCTGATAGCTGATATTTCTGTAAGATTGTTTCAATATAATGACAATTCTGTGTTTCTGATCAATCAATCATCAAAATATTTTCTTTATATCTATCAAATAGCTGTCACAGGAATCATAGTAATCACGTGGCAAATAATCAATCAACTAGTACCGAATCTAGTACTATAGTTCTGAGCATATCCTCGGAAATCTGGATAATCACATCTGATAGTCCACTAATCAGAAGATGGTATAATAAAATCTCATACAACCAAACATTCAGAACATCTGACAATCAATGCCACAATCTAGAAAACAAATCTAAAGTCTTTATCTAAACAATAGATTTCCATAATTCCTGTAATCTGATCATCTTGCTAAATGCATGACAAGTATCTTTTATGTTTGTATCATATCTAATACAACATATTCATAAATCTGTCGAAATCTACTACACTCTAAACCGCAAAATCATGACGATTCAAGTAGATTCAAACTAAAGTCGTTCACAAAGTTGATCTGTTTTCAACTCTTATGTAACTAATCTGTTACATAAACCACTTGCGTTCTTCTTTTCTGCTTTTTTTTACTGGAATTTTAGTATTGGTACTGTCAATTCTGTCGTATCTGTTATCAGTTCTTCTTCCAATACTAATTTCCAAGTACTGACTACGTGTAAGTCATACATGTTTGGACAACTGAATGAATATTAAATATGTTGTCATATGCCTCTTTCAGAATCTGATATTCCATATCTAGAATATTTGGCATAATCAAATGATTATTCATCGCAAAAATTCATCTGTTCTGCTCTGCTGTCTTATCTCATATCTTAATCTAGCGTTCTCAATCAATATTCTATTGCTTGATCTAAGATCAATGTTGCTTTCATCTTTCCAAACCAATCTAGTTTAGCTTGGATTGCAACAATTCTGATCGTTTAAGTATCTGTCAAGCATAAACATGCAACAAGTAAAGATCTGTACCCAATAAATCCAGCAATTAGCTAAAACCCATAAATCTTGCCAATATTCTATATCCAAAATTTATATCAGTTACAAGCCAAAACTTCAAAATACACTGAATATACACATCAAATAATCAATAATTCTCAAATTTCAAATCAAAGGAACTTGCTCAATTCAAAGTCATCCAAAATCAACTATTCTGAATGACAAAATCTGCGAAGTGAAAACAACTCACTTGCATTTCAAAACTCAACGCAAATGAATCAAAAAATACTCTAGAAAAGGAATAAGAGTCCATCAAAATCGATCGAGGTCGAATACAAAAACCTCTGAATCGATAGCAAGAAATTCAAGAATCATGATTTCTATGATGGAATAGCTTCAGCAAAATTTGAAGAAAAAGCTCAACTGTAACTGATATTTCTTATTCTCTATTGATATGAGTTATTTTATTAATTCTTACTTCTCAGCTGACAATAGTCGAATATACTCTTTTCGACTTAACTCATTGTCATAGAATTAATCATCATTTTGGTACTACATAACTCTTTTTTACGCAATCTGCTAGCTGTTTCTGAAGTTCTTCAGTTCACGTAATTCTCTTCTATACGAGTTTTCATAATACTTTTGTACTAGACACCACTCTATATAGAACTACATTCATGTCGTAGAAAGGTCAAAATATGCCATTGAACTATTTCTGTACAGTCTAACCACTGACATAGCTGTCAATTCTTGGTTAATTCTGTACTAGTTCAATATATCAACCAGACTTCTACTGACATTATTCCACGGTCATCGTGATATCATCAGTACCGACATAACAAAAATCTAATTTCTGAAACTCATATCATAAATTCTATTCATTTCTATTGCTTTATCAGTGCACAGATTCAATCAGCTGTTAACTGATACTCAATTATTGCATTAATACCTATAATGCATTCTAGCTTAATATCTCACGCCTGATATCAGCACATTCAATCTTATTTCCTCAATTTTGTATTTCATCTGCTATGACTAATCTTACAACTGTATTCCATCTACTCACAGGTAAAATCTCAGCAAATACGATTGATACAGGCTCATCAGATACATATTATAGCATAACAAATCACTGATCTATGAATGTATGCTATGCAATCGATATATAAGCGGTTAACTAGAATTAACTCACGTACCTGTAATATTCTTATCTGATACAACTTGAGCCTTTAAGTTAGGGGAGCTATGCTTATATATCTTCATCTGCTGGCGTTTAGACTGACTCGATCTTTGTTGTTATTGTCACTATCGCTTGCTTCATAGCTATACTGCTATGAAAGTTTAGTGAATGTGATGATTATAGGTTTTCACACTTACAGAGGCGTGAATAAAATTTCAACTCTGCCTCGTACTACCGGTTCAGTATTTCGTTCTTCTATTACTGGCTTGAAATCACCTTATGCTTCTATTCTGCAAAGTCTTCTGTTCTATCTTCTTTAGCATATATGAAAATAAACAATTCTGTTTACTTACCAGCCAAACAATTTCAGTACTTCTTCTGGCAACTTCACCAACTTCTTGCTAAGTCCTGGAGTTGATATAAAATTAAGCTGATTCTATGTTCATCGGAATATTCTTCTCTTGAACAACTAATCCAGCTTCTCAATTCAACCCCTTTCTAGATATAGCATATTCTGTATCTTTCTGAGTTGATGATCAATAGCTTTGGAGTTGTTCAACTAACATACTCCTCAGTGCAATCGGCTCAAAAACATACCTTAACACTGTTCTGTTCTATCTGCGGTTCTGTTCTGTCTGAGGTTCTCATGCTATCTGCATAATCTGTCTTATTCAATAACAGAAGCAATATATATGGCAGAGATTATAACATACAATGTCAGTATATCATACATATAATCTCATGCTTCTGAATAGAACACATACTTGCAATTTCTCATGCTTTTTCACATATTACATGCTTAAAAAAAATTCACTTATTCTAATGAATTCAAGAAATCAGGCATACATATCAACATATAAGCATGTAATTCTTATCTCAATAAAGCAAGTAGTGTTCAATCAAGCAATCATAGTCGCATACAATTCTGTAAAGCAAGTAAAGCATACTCATGCCATACTATAAATGCATGCGACTCAATCTACCACGCTCAACTTCTTTCTAAGTCCAAGACTTTATGCTCTGATACCACCTATTGTGGGGACCTTGGGTTGCTAATTTCATCTTAGGGCAATAAACGATTAATCAACAATTAATCATATAATAAAAGAATATTCAAA
Organism: Henckelia pumila; assembly: GCF_033568475.1. Lineage (NCBI taxonomy): Eukaryota > Viridiplantae > Streptophyta > Magnoliopsida > Lamiales > Gesneriaceae > Henckelia > Henckelia pumila. Next base: position 196,521,094 of record NC_133121.1, read on the forward strand.
CCAATTTTTTTTTTCAGAACCCCACGCGCGCCCGCGCATAGGTTTCAGACAGAATCTGGTAAAATGATAAACATGACAGTTGTAGATCTTTGTCTTAGCTTTCCAATGCCATCAACCACACCCTAATCGAAGTTCTGAGTAAAACGTTATGCTCATTCTACCATGAAGGGTTGGTGCAGAAATTTACAAAAATTATCAAAGGCTACAACAAAGATCAAAGTTGCTAGGGCTATTTCAAATCTGAAAAATTGCATACATAATCTCAATATGTCCGAAGCATAAAAACATGCATATCTAGACATAACAATAATCGCATACATGTTTCTAAGGTGCAATACAATAAACTCAATTCTAAGTTTTCTAAGCTCAAACTAAATCAACACCTTCTAACATGCATTTGACAACAATCTATTCTTAGCCCGAAGTCACCACATGCTAATCTTTCTCAATCTTGAGCTATCCAAGCCACATCTGACTCGCTCATGCCCCAAACCTGATGCAATGCACACATACAAACAAAGCAACAGTCGGATAATTTCGGTAAGAATAAATCTCAGTATGAACAACATGCATATACATCATTTAAGCATGTAACTTATTCAATCATGAATGTCATATAATAACATAACATGCTAGAATTTATAAACGCATATTCTAAACCATAGAAATCTCTAGGTTAATGCATAAATGTAATGCATGTGCCAAGAAATAGGCTATCAAATCTGATATCAATAAATCGTAGTTCTGGGATCCTGGGGAAATAAAATCTTTAACCGACCACCGACTCTCCCAATCGAGGTGGTGATAAATATCTCAATTTCCTTGACTTTGGTGCAACTATAGTGAGTCATCTAGCTCTGAAAAATAAATCTATATTCCGTGCCATGAGTCATCTGACTCTGAAAGTAAATCTACATTCCATGCCACTTACTACAGTTCTCCAAACGTCATCTGTACTCTAGGCCATTCTGCCCTCTGTGCTTTTCAGGCTGGAGTTCAAGATGAATGCAACATGTTCTGTATGCATTAAATGCTATAAAACACCTTGAACACATCAACCATATAATCATATGAGCATATAATCACTCAACGATACCGACAAATCTGTAAGTATCACATGTAATACATAAAACATGTTCAATACAGAAAATACTATAAATCAAAAAAGACAAGTGAACATTTACATAAATATTCTGGGAATTCAAGAAGATATCTATCTTGAATAATCTATCCCATTTATGTAAACGTAAACAATAACATATATTAAAACATGCATGTATGTGATTTTAGGCAACTCGATAATCAGAAACAATCTCGAGTTATTCTGCCCATCTTATTAATGTCTATTCATACCTTTCCTTCTGAATCTGAGAAGCTCCATTTCTGGACAATAACATCAAAGAACTCTTATCAATATCTGCTCATAGCATTGCAATCATTCAAGGCAAACTAGCTTCAAACCTTCTTCCCTCTTTATTGGTTCAAAGGCTAACTTCTCAAACTCGTCAACTCGATCTCTTGCACTTCAAATCTGAAATGCATTGATATATCATTCAAGAAGAGCTTTCTATATCATTTAATTCTTATTTAGGATCAAACAATCTAACAACTTGATCCCATGGCCGGAATTCAAACTGACGGCATAACGGATCAAAATCGGAAATTCCAAAAGCATAAACATCATCTTGTTAATCATGTAAGCTCAATATCATCACAATTTCAGCAGCTTATACACGTGAACATCATCCCCTAAATATCAGATTGTACAAAATTCTTCAATAATTCAAAAACATGTCCAAACGATCTTTTCTCGATCCGTCTTAGATATGCTATCGTCTTATATACTAGAACACGTTTATACAATCAAATCTTAATTCTAACAACAACTTAAAATTCAAACATAGTAGAACTTCATAAAACTTACGTCAAAACGTAGCACTCGGAGCTGTGATCGCAAATATATATTCAATCAGAAATTCTACCGGGCGGATTGATTTTTACGGAAGCTTGAAACATGAAAAATGGTTGAAACCCCTTCTCTCCCTCCTTCTCGGTTCTTGGATGGGAATTCTGATGAATTTTCTTCCCTTTACACGTTTTTAATGACCAAGTTGCAAGAGAATTGCATTTCGGTCCCTGAACTTTGGCCTAATTGCAATTCAGCCCCCGGACAAGCGATTTAATTCAATTTCAATCCTAAATAATTTAAGAATATTAGAATTCAAGTCTAAACTCTAAATATTCTCAAATTAAATATTCTCGGATTAAAACTAATTCATACCTTATCGCATTTTAGTCATTGAACTACTCAATATTTGCAAATTGGCCCTTGCTCGGATTTCATCCTCCAATTAAAACTTTGATATTTATAATCTTGGAATTTACATCTTAAATTCCATAAATATCAATTCAATTATTTTTAATCTTTTAATTTAAGAATTCCGGATATTAAAATCTGAAAATCCGAAAATCCTCAAATTAAATATTTCTGACCCGAAATTGAAATCTCCAATTTCCATAAATTCTTTAATTCATATTTTCTCTCTTATTCGGAATTTAAATCTTAAATCCCGTAATTAAGAACTTAATATTTTCGGGTCTTACAATATGCAATAAACTAGACCAAATGAATGCAAACAACAACACAAAAAAAACTAATCTACCCCCCATACTTATCCAAAGCATTGCCTTCAATGCTTCAGAATAATGAACAGAATGCGAAACAAACACACAATGAAAACAAAAATAACACTCCCCTGGTATCGTATTCATTCTCTTCCTCCTTTGTAAAATTTCAACAGCAAATTCTGGTGGCGGGGCAATATACTGCACATATAAAGGCGACAGGTAAGGCATTGGATTAGCAAAAGACAATAAAAAGAAAAAAAACAATAAAAAAATAATGAAAAGAGAACACTGGGTTGCCTCCCAGTCAGCGCTAAGTTTATAGTCTACAGCCCGACTATCCAGAAGCAACCATCAAAGAGTGGCTGCCGCCCATAGTAAGAATCATACGACTCTACGTATGGGTCTTGATTTCCTACGCCCTCAAGCTTGGTGTGATATATACTTTTTAAGCTCTTCGGTCCAACAACACTTTGTCTGAAAATTTTCTTTTGGAAGGAGACTCCGAATCTAGGTTGAAGCTCATAGAGGGTGGAATATGCTGAAGGTGGCGTCAATGACAAGAAAAAATCTTCTAACAGTGTACATGGAACGACCATTGACGAGGTAAAATATGTAGCCTTGTATGTTTCTTCCTCCTCCATTGTCACTTTTAATTCATCCTCACAAGAAGATTCCTCAAAAATTATTTCCTCATTCTCTGGTTCAATTACTTCACGCTCTTGGCAGATCTCAAAAACTGGTTCTCTATGAAGCGCAATCTGTTCATCCAAAAGACTCAAAACTTTGATGCGGCTTTCGAAGAACTGGTTTGTCTTTTCCTGCCTTTTCACAAAATTCTCCAACTGAGCCACATGATCCTCAAAATGCCCGATACACTCTTCTTGATTTGTGGAGTTGAATTGTGGAGGATATTGATGACTTCAACCCTGCAGTGAAGGATCACAATGCCAATGGTAGTCGAAATCTGCCATATCATTTAACAAGTGCATCGCACTATCGTAATCTCTGCTGAACAAGTGACTGCAGCTCCATAATCTACTCAACGTCTTGTTGGCACATCCAAACCACCATAAAAAATCTTCACTAGAGTGTAATTCAAAAATTCATGGCATCGAAATTTGTTTGTCAAATCATTGAATCTCCCCCAAGCAGCAAAGAATGGATCTGAGTATTGTTGGCCAAACCTTGTGAACACCTATCGATGATTCATCTCCAAGTACCTCACAAGTAAGAAAAATTAAAACAAAATAAATAATTAAACAAATGCAAGGAAAAAAAAAATCTAGTCTCAAGCAAATAATCTATCATAATATTAACTAAACAGTCCCCGACAACGGCGCCAAAAACTTGACCGGTTAAATCGGTGCGATATAAATCTACTGGCAAGCATACCAGGTCAAGTAATAGTAAAGTGGACAGAGAGTCCAAGTATCGATCCCACAGGGACTGTTGTCAATTCTCAAGAATTAATTATTTTACTTAATCTAGACAAAATAATAAAAAACAATTTGATTTAAATAAAATAAGAAAATAAAATAAAAACTGCTTAAGAAATAAGAATAAAAATAACTGAAGATAAAAAATAATTAAAACAAAGACAACCAAGACATACGTAGATACCGAACAAATCATGTAACATGTAGTCGATTCAGGACTCAGATTTAATCTTAAATCACGGAAATTCTCCTAATTTGTTCAAAGGACTATTTCTAGAACAATCAAACCTATTCAAATATTGACGGATTAATATTTCGTAATTCTAATCAAATTTGAATGTATTAAATATTTATGAAAACTTAGTTTACACCCAAACCGCACACTGAAACCGAATTCTATTTCTAGTCGATTTTACAATATGTTAATTATCAAAGTGATCAAAATCAATACCTCCTCTGTCGACTTGGAATCAATTAACATTCAAGCAAACAGTTGATCAGGTTATTCACAAGATAAATATAAATATGACAATCAATAAAATAAAATCAACTCTGAAAAATCCCAAACAAACATCCAAGTTTTCTACATGAATTTGTTCGGCCCAATCACGCCGTCTTGGTTGAAAACAAACTACTCAATAATTGAAAACAAAAATTAAACAAAAATTAAGAAAAAATAACAAAAGAAAGAAAAGAAATCTTCTCTCCCAAGCCTACAGCAACCGCCTTCTCCCTTGTGCAATCTATCTGCCTTCTGAAACTTTGGAACCCCCCAAAATATGATATAACTTCTATTTATATGGTCCGGAACTTGTACCAATTAATTTCCTTCACAAAATAGGACATTTTGGAACAAAACTGACGCCAAAACATGCGCGCGCAGCACTAAAAAACAGAGGTTGAACATGCAACTCGCGCGCGCGTGAGCTCCATTCTCTCTCGCGCGCAACACTAAAATTCTGCTGCGAGCGACGATTTTGAAAAATTTATATCTTGAGATATAGCCGTCGGATCAAGCTGAAATTTGGACAGAAGCTTCAAAACATCTTGAAAATCATTCTGAACGGTAGAGATCGGATTTGGATCTCTCTAAAAGTAAATTTGATTTTTTGAACAAAGCTACTCCGTAATTTACTCTTCAACAATTCATTTTCCTACAAAATTAAGCCGAGGAGTGAAATACACACACATGCACTAAAACACATAAAAACAATATAAACGCACACAAAATGCACTTATCAGCTATTCATGATCATCACTTTTGGTTTACATGAAATCCTGAACAAAGTTTGAGAGTTATAAATATAAATGTTGAGTCAGGCTTGTAATCTACAGGAAAAACTAGTGAATAAGGAATATTATGCAGAAAGTGTGAAAAACAAGGTGACACTGATACACAACCAGACAAAAGAGAAGAGAGACACGGTTGAACTACACGTAAAGATGAGATATTCAAGGCAATGGAGGCGATTAATACATGCATACCGTGCAACCAAGCAGATTCCTGAGAAATCTTTTCGATGCTTTTAAGGTGACGTGTCTTGTGTTTAGCAAAGAATGAACTGCAAAGTTTTAGGGTTCCCTTGTAAAGTTTGTTGCTTTGATATGATGTTTTGTAATACTGGAAAATTGTATATTAAATTTTATTTTAAAAAAGAGTTATTTGCACCAACCACCCTTGTGAAATATTGAAAATGCACACTTTTCCCCTGTGAAATTTTAATAGGCATCTTCAACCCCGACCTTTTAAAAAATTAGCACACTCGCCCTTCAGATGAGTGATTGTTGCGCATGCACCCCTCATGCGACTGGACAAAGATTTTGATATTTTTTTTTTGCATCAAATTCCCATGTGAAATATTAAAAATTCATATTTGTCCCCTATGAAAATAATTTTTAAATCTATTCAACCCATAATACACAATTTTTATTAAAATCTAATTATAAAATATTTAGCAAACATTTTTTGTTTTATTAATTTAATTTTTAATTTTTTATGATTATATAATTGTTTTCTAAAAAATATTATTATTTAATCTTTTTATCATTATTTTATTAAACTTTCTTCTTGTTTCCAACTTCTCCATTAAAAATGCATTCATAAACGAGATTTAAATACCTAAAACTACGAAAATATTAAATCAAAATGATAAGCGGATGATAAGTACCAAACTTTTTTAATTTTATATATTTTTATTTTTAGTTTTAAATTTATACTTTTTAATTAATTTATTTTTAAAAATTATTACTTTATCTCGTTATCATTGTTTTATCAAATCACTTCGTGTTTTGAACTTCTTTATTAAACATGATTCATAAATAAGGATTTAAATATCTAAAAATACCAAAATATTGAACCAAATGATAAGTTCATGAATGTTACTTTTTTGATTTAGAATTATATAAGCATGTTATTTTTTTATTATTATTTATTAAAAATTTTGCAATGCATATTCTCGAAAAAAATTAAATTTTGGTTCAATAATATATAGTCCTAATTCGAAAAAATAATATGTTTGAACTTATCAGTTTAGTTCAATATTTTGGTACTTGAAATTATTTAAATAATTATTTATGAATGCATGTTTAATGGAAAAGTTGAAAATACGAAGTGAATTTAATAAAATAATGATAACTGGATAAAGTAATAATGTTTTTTAGAAAATAATTAATTAATGATAATACATTTAAAATAAAAAATAAAAAATAATAAAACAAAAAATGTTTTATATTTATAATTGGATTTTATTAAAAATTTTGTATTATGGGTTGAATAGATTTAAAAATTATTTTCACAGGGGTCAAATATGAATTTTTAATATTTCACAAGGGTATTTGGTTAAAAAAAAAATCAAAATCTTTGCCCAGTCGCATGAGGGCGTGCACAACAATCACTCATCTGAAGGGGCGAATGTGCTAATTTTTTAAAAGGTCAGGGTTGAATATGCCTATTAAAATTTCACACGGGAGAAGTGTGCATTTTCAATATTTCACAGGAGTGGTTGGTGCAAATAACTCTTTTTTTAGATTTTGATTGATTTATAATATTGAAAATTTGTATATTAATTTTTTTATTTTTATTTAAGAAACGACAACGGATTTAACCTATTGCAAAACTGTTGTCGTTAGCCTCAAAAGACAACGTATTTAAATTGTTGCAGAACTGTTGTCGTACACCTACATAAGACATCGGTTTTAAAATGTGGTTGAATAATGTCAACATACGACAACGGATATAAACTGTTGCAAATCTGTTGTCGTATGCCAACATAGACAACGGTTTATAAGTGTCGTAAAAGGCAACTTAAGACAATGATTATAAACCGTGGTCAAATAGTGTGTACGACAACAGATATTTACTGTTGTATATCCGTTGTCATATGTTGGAATCCACAACGGATATAAACCGTTGTTGCATGTTATACTTTCGACAACACTTAAAAGTACAACGGTGTTTTGACCCCTATCCCTTTTTTCTTGTAGTGCTGATTAATTGGAGTTGTCTGCATAATCGACATCTAATGTTTAAGAGCATCAATCCTAGCATTCAGTGTTTTCAGTGCATCGACTTCTACAACTCCAGCCTTTTTCTCCTTTTTCACATCCGGCCCTCCTACATTTCTTTCAGCCATATTACCAATGATCTCCCAAGCTTCTGCTAGTTTTTCTTGAATAGGCTTCCATTAGCAGCAACGTCTAACATGGATTGAACCGACTGATCGGCTCCATTGTAGAATGTCCAAGTCTGTTGGCTCTGAGTGAGATTATGCTGATGACACATCCTCAACATTTTTTGAATCTGTTCCATGTTGTATGTAGAGATTCTCCCTCCTTTTGCTTGAATGAGATAATGTCAGAGAAAAACTTTGCCATCTTCGTAGGAGGGAAATATTTGTTCAAAAAATTTTGAACAAGCTGGGTCCAAGTAGTAATAGAACCTGCTGGTAGATCATCCAACCATTGCAAAGCTTCGCCTTGAAGAGATAATGGAAATAACCGCAGTCGCACTGCATCAGATGTTACCCCATTAAACTTGAAATTGTCACAAATAGACAAAAAAACGCTCCAGATGAGCGTAGGGGTCTTCCACAGATGTGCCCCCGAAGCGAGCTTGCAGCTGAATCATATGTATGATAGAAGGCTTCAATTTAAAAGTGTTTGCCTCAAAATCAGGGCGAAATATGCTAGATCCAATAGCCGTCCATCGATGGACGGATAAGATCAAGAACAGTTTTGTTGTCCGCAATCTCTTGTTCTGGTTCAGATTCTGACTCAAGCTCTAGATTTATAACTCTCCTCGCTTTCCGAATCCTCCTAAGCGTGCGTTCAATCTCCAAATCAAGTGGTATGAGATCCTTTGATTATCGAGTGATATGCATGCACAACGGATAGTACCTGAAAAGCGCAAATACAAGAGAGAAAAAAATCAGAATTTAAATAAAGTAAAAATAAAGTCTAATCTCAAGTGAAATAAAAATTTTGATATCACAAACAGTCCCCGGCAACGGCGCCAAAAAATTGACAGCTAAAATCGGTGTGATATAAATCTACTGGCAAGCGTATCAGGTCAAGTAATAGTATAAGTATTAAATTCCAGATGTCGAACCCTCAGAGACTGTTATTTTCTAATTACCAAAATGTAATTATTTCTACTTAATCTAGACTAGCGAATAAAAGTGATTTCAGATTTTAGCTGAGAAATTAAATTTTAAATAAAAGTAATTCAAATAAATTCACAAGGATTTTAAAGTTTAATTCAATGAAGGAAAAATTTTGACCAAGGACACACGTAGGTATCGAACAAATCATGTAACAAGTAGTTGATCTAGGATTCAGATTTTATCTTATATTACGTTGAATTTTCCTAATTTGTTTAAAGGTCTATTTTTAGAACAATCAAACTTATTCAAATATTGACGGATTAATTTTTTTTATTTCAAATCAACTTCAAATGCATTGAGAATCGTGAAAATTCAGTTCGCATCTAAAATCGCACAAAAAAATCGAATATTATTTCTAGTAAATTTAACCTTGTGTTGATTAATGGAGTGATCAAAATCAATTTCTCCTCTGTCGACTTTGAATCAATTAACATGCAAGTAAACAATTGGCCAGATTATACACAAGATAAATTTAAATCCAAAAATCAATAACATAAAACTAAATCTGAAAAATCTCAAACAAGCATTCAAGTTTCTACATAAATATGTTCGGCCCAATCATGTGGCTTTGATCGAAAATAAAACGACTACTCGATAAGTGCAAACATCGTTCACAATCAAAGTTTTCAAAAATTAAAAATAAAAGAAAAGAAAAAAAAAGAACTAGATAGATGATGTAGCTGCCTCCCTTTTCTTTTGAACACGTTTTGAACCCTTATTATGATGATAAAAGAGCTATTTAAACGTCCAAAATCTCCACAAGATAGAATCCTTCTTGATTAAGAATTTTCCAAAAATAAATTCTGCCCGCCTTTCTCGCTCGGGCTCATGAATGCGTGCCCAAGCGAGACATCCTTTGTCCGCGTAATATTTTCTGCACGTTTTTCTCGATAGAGCGCATGAATGAGCGCTCGAGCGAGACATCTTCTGGAATTTCTTTTCTTCATGTGCCATGCTCGCTCGGGCGCATGAACATGCGCTCGAACGAGACTTCTTCTGTATCGATTTTTCCACTTTTTATGAATTTTTTTACAAAATAAATCAGGAGAGACATTATGCAGAAAAATGCATGAAAACCACTTAAACTACTTAAAAACATCAATTTTAACACATAGATGCATGCAAAAAAATAATGAAACACCACAAAAATATGCATATAAAACACACTTATCAATTACAAAACTAGTTTAATTGTTACTAATATTTTAAAGTGATAAATTAGCAGATATTAAAATTTCTTGACTAAGAAAAATATTAGAAGCAAGAACCGATAGCCAAATATTGAAGAAAGGGTTCGGACGGTCCGAAGTAGGTTCGAACCATCCAAAGAATTTTCAAAATTTAATATTGTTCGGAGGATGGATCAGAGGCTACGAAGTCAAGGACTTTGGACGACCCAAAGTGTGTTCGGACGGCCCGAAGTATTTCCAACATTTAATATTCTTCGGGGTCGAGTTCGAAGGACACGAAGCCCAAGTTTGGAGGATCCGAAGACATGATCGGACGGTCCGATCTGTTTACGGTGTTGATAGATTTTGTCGGAAGAATTTTGACAGACATTTAATTTAATGAAGCCTATTGTAGGATCCGAAGTCCAGTGTGGACGGTCCAAACGGTTCCACAGCCGCATATTTTTGAATTTGAATCAGTTGAGTTCGGACGATCCGAAGCCAGTTCGGACGGTCCTATTGCACCCGAATCTGGACTATAAATAGAAGGCATTCTGAGGCCATTTTCATTCAAGCAACTCAAAGCATTCTATTCTCTCATTCAAGTGTTCTATCAAGAGTTTCTATACATATTCATTCAAATAGAGAGTTGATTGTAAAATCATTTGCGAGTTGTTGATCTATTGTTGTATACTCGAGTGTGAAGCCGAGTGTGTTTTTGAGGCTATCCTTGGAGCCCTTAAGGCCAAGTGTGTGAGTTGTATCGGCTATTCTTGGAGCCATCAAGGCCAAGAGGCGCGGTGATCGCATTGTTTTACGGCTTACTTGGAGCCATCAAAGACAAGACTTTGAAGTAGTAGTGGATCCTTGGTTAATCGACCTTAACCAAGAAAGGGAGATTTAGATGATTTATCGTCGAACTTTCATAAACATATCTTCTCTTATTTACCGCTTTATTTACTTATCGCATTTATTTACTTATTATTGCTTTGATCATTTTGATTGCTTTAAGTCTTCCGTCTGCGTATTTGCAAAATCACTATAAATTGCTAAAGGGGCCAATAAAACCTAAATCCCCCCCCCCCCATTAAGTTCTAACAAGTGGTATGAAAGCCACACTTTTGAACATATTTTCAAAAGGTTCTAATGGCCAATCTAGCGAGTGATTATGCACAAGGGCAATCAACCAATCGTTCTTTTCTTTTCAATGGCATAAAATACGGGTATTGGAAAAATAGAATGTCTTTATATATACAATCCATAGATTTTGATATTTGAAAAGTGATTGTGAAAGGTCCCTATACACCTATGAAAATATTTGATGGGATTGAAGTTCCTAAGGGAATTGATGACTTTTCGAAAGAGGACATGATATTAATTTCACAACATGCTAAAGCGATGAATATTTTGCATTGTTCTTTAGATATGAACGAGTACCACCAGATCTCAATGTGCTCCTCCGCAAAAGAAATATGGGAGAAATTGGAGATATGCCACGAAGGAACCAACCAAGTCAAAGAAACAAAGATTGATCTACTACAACTCAAATACGAAACATTTGAGATGGATTCCAAAGAAGATGTGGATAAAATGTTCCGGAGGCTCACCCAAATCATCAACGAGCTAGCCCAACTTGGAGAGAAATATCCACCCAAGAAATTTTGGAGGAGAGCTCTTCGAGCCCTACCCAAGGAGTGAGATGCAAAGAGAACGGCGATTATCGAATCCAACAAAGGCGACTCCGCTTACTACGATCTTGATCAAATCCATGGGACCCTAAAAACCCATGAGTTAGAATTATCTACAAGAAAAGATGTAAAGAAGGAGGATAAAAAGATCAAGGCAAAGGGGATTCCTTATCTAGCCAAGTCGAAGAAGAAGATGATGATGACATGGCGCTCTTCGTAAGGAAATTCAAAATATTTATGCGAGGAAACAAATTTAAAAAGGAAAAGAAGCCAGAGAAGGAAGTGACTTGTTATAACTGCCAACAACAAGGGCACTATGCAAATAAATGCCCTCTCAAGAAAAAAGTTGACAAAGGGAAAAATAAAGCTCTCATAGCTACTTGGAGCGACAGTGATGATGATGAGGAGGAAGCCGAAATTTGCCTCATGGAAAAGGATGATGACATCATCTCCAACGATGATGATGAGGTACCTTCTTACGATGAATTACTTTCTGCATATACAAATTTGTTTGATATGGCTAAATTACTTAGAAAAGGAAATAAAAATTTGAAAAATGAATTAGATATTAAGGAGAATGAAAACCTTAGACTAAGGGATGATGTAGCTCACTTAGAAAAATCATTTGATAAATTAACGTTAGTAGTAACAAATTGAACAATCTTCTAAGAATATAAAAATGTAGCTTTGATAAAGGAGGAATAGGGTATGGTAAGAAATCAATAGACTTCACTAGCCTTATTGCTAAAGCTAAAATGAGATCAACCCTACATGCACTTACTGTTGTAAATCATGCTAGACATAAATGTAGATCTCTCAAATATCAATATGATAAAAAGAGTTATATGAAATAGAGGCCTAAGAGTTCTTAACAACTCATGAGTTGACATTATGGGAACATGATTCAAGGAAGTTCTTCATAGACCGGTTTAAACTGCCTTGACTTGCGACTGGTCTCCCTGTTGAACGCTGCTCTACCTAGAAAATAGGTTTTTAAAGAGGTCTTAGCCCTATCTATCTACTGGGAGCACTCTTGGAAAGTGTCGATGATATGCGAGAATGTAACCCTTACAAATCTATTTCATACTTATTTTTTTTTCTAACATCTGTGGACCCAAAAAGAACTAAAGGGTACCAAAAATAATTTTTTCAGGAACAAGGAAACAATGTTCCTCCAAGCATTTGGTATCTTGATAGTGGCTGCTCCAGACATATGACTGGAAACAAGAACCAACTTCAATCAATCAAACCAAAGGAAAAAGGTACTGTTACCTTTGGAGATAACAACAAAGGAGTGCTTGAAGACATCGGATCGATAGGTATATCTAACTCTTGCTTAATTGATGATGTACTCCTCGTGAAGGGACTTAAACATAATCTACTAAGTATAGTCAATTGAGCGATAGAGGTTATGAAGTCAAATTCACTCCCAAACACTGCTTTGTATCACTCATCAATGATAAATTCATAAATTTCAAAGGATATAGAAGTGAAAATATTTACAAGGTTTCTTTAAACAATTTATATTTTTCAAATATAAAAAGCTTTGTATCCTTGAATGTTGCTGACAACATTATTTGGCATAGAAGATTAGGTCATATTGGTCCCAGTACCATTGAAAAACATTTTAAACTTGATCTAGTTGTTGGTATGCCAAAACTCAATTTAAAATTAGATTCTGTTTGTGGTGCTTGTCAACTTGGTAAAAACATTAAAGAATCTATTAAAAGCAAAAAATTTGTATCCACTTCTATGCCCCTTGAACTTCTCCACCTAGATCTATGTGGTCCCTCGAGGAACGCTAGCCTAGGAGAAAATTTTTATGCATTTGTCATTGTTGATGATTTTTCACGTTTCACTTGGACATTGTTTTTAGCCAAAAAAATGATGCCTTTGATTATTTCAAAACTTTTGTCAAACGTGTTGAGAATGAGAAAAATCTTTCTATAAAATAGATCCGTAGTGACCACGGAACTGAATTTCAAAATAAAAATTTTACAAATTTTTGTGAAGAGAAATGCATCGGTCACAATTTTTCTTGTCCTATGACTCCTCAACAAAACGGTGTCATTGAGAGGAAAAATAGGACACTTGTAGAGATTGCAAGGACCCATTGAGAGGAAAAATAGGACACTTGTAGAGATTGCAAGGACCATGATATGTGAGCATTCTCTACCAAAATATTTTTGGGCCGAAGCAATGAGCACTGCCTGTTACGTCATCAATCGTGTATCAATAAGGTTCATTCTCAAGAAAACTCCATATGAATTATGGAGAGGGAGAAAGCCTAACATTTCATATTTTCAGGCTTTCGGATCAAAATGATACATTCATAATAACGGTAAGGACAATCTTGGTAAGTTCGATGCCAAGTCCGACAAAGGTATCTTTCTCGGATATTCCACTTCAAGTAAGGCTTATAGAGTTTTTATTAAACGCACTTTACTTGTTGAAGAATCTATGCATGTTGTATTTGATGAATCTATATCTATAGTTTCTCGCATTAATAATGATGACGTAGATTTAATCGAAGAAGAGATGACCTCCGCAAGCTTGAATGATGACAATGCTACAAAAGAGGACACAACTTTTCCAAAGGAATGGACACTTCACAAAGATCATCCTATGGATCTTATCATCGGAAGTTCATCAAAGAGAGTATCTACTAGATGTTCTCTTAATAATTTGTGTAATCATTTTGCATTTGTTTCTCATGTTGAACCTAAATGTATTGATGATGCTTTATTAGATGATTCATGGATTATTGCTATGCAAGATGAATTAAATGAATTTAAACGCAATAATCTATGGTATCTTGTTCCTAGACCTAATGATAGATCTATTATTGGTACTAAATGGGTTTTTAGGAATAAACTTGACGAGCATGGAACAATAACTAGAAATAAAGCTAGGCTTGTAGCTAAAGGACATAGTCAAGAAGAAGGCATGCACCTGTTACTAGACTAGAATCCATTCGAATGCTACTTAATTTTACTTGTTCTAGAAATTTTAGGTTATTTCAAATCGATGTTAAAAGTTCTTTCTTGAATGGTGAATTAAAAGAAGAAGTTTATATTGAGCAACCATTTGGCTTTATTGATCCTCATTTGACTGATCATGTTTATAGACTTAATAAAGCTTTGTATGGATTGAAACAAGCTCCTAGAGCTTGGTATGATAAATTATCTGAATTTCTTCTTTCACATGGTTTTGCTAGAGGTAAAATTGATATTACTTTGTTTATCAAATGTGAAAAAAATGATCTGTTAATTGTGCAAATTTATGTGGATGATATTATTTTTTATTATACTAACGAAACTCTCTGTCAAGAATTTTCTAAGATCATGCAGGACCACTTTGAGATGAGCATGATGGGGGAACTTAATTATTTCCTCGGATTGAAAATCAAGCAATGCAAAGATGGGTTCTTTGTAAATCAAGGAAAACCCATAAAAGAAATTCTGAAGAAGTTTGGCATGAAGAACTCAAAATCATCATCTACACCAATGAGCACATCAATCAGACTCGACAAAGATGATAATGGTAAACCTATAGATCAATCTTTATTTTATAGTATGATTGGTTCTCTAATTTATGCTACTGCTAATAGACCTGACATTATGTTTAGTATTTTCTTGTGTGCACGATTTCAATCATGTCCAAAGAAATTATATTTATTCGCCTTAAAACGCATTTTTAAACATCTTTCAAAAACTCCAAATCTCGGCTTATGGTATTCCGAAAATCCTTTCTTTGATTTAAAAGCTTACTGTGATGCCGACTTTGGTGGATATAAGGTGCATAGAAAAAGCACTAGTGGAACTTGTTTTTTTTTAGGAAATTGTTTGGTGTCTTGGTTTTCAAAGAAACAAAATTGTGTTGCGTTATCAAAGACCGAAGCCGAATATATGGCTGCTGGTAGTTGTTGTGCGCAAATTCTTTAGATGAAACATCAATTGCTTGACTATGGTGTATCTGTTTCAAAAATTCCTATTTTTTATGATAACACTAGCGCCATATGTCTATCAAAGAATCCTATTCAACATTCCCGCACCAAACATATTGATATTCGGCATTATTTTATTCGTGATCACATCGAACTAAATGAAATTGAACTTCAATATGTTGAACCAAAAATAAGCTTGTTGATATTTTTACAAAACCACTAGATAAAAACACTTTTATTCTTTTGCATGGTGAACTTGGTATGATTGAGTTGTAATTCCATGAAGACATAATTTAAATTTAATGTCATATTAAGGGGGAGCATAATATTAAATTTGAGCAATTTAATTTTGGATAATACAAATTAATTGTATTTATTCAAATTTATAAACTCATATTTTATGTGAATTAACTGTTTAAGGACTTAATTGTAGTTAATAAAAACTAAGGGTCAATCTTCAAAAACTCTACTTTCGGGATGTTCGGAGCCTCCGAATAGAGTTCGGACCGTCCAAAGTGTTAGCCACCAAATCAGTTCAAATTTCTCAAAATTACCTCCAAAAACTCCAGATCGGAGCGTCCGAACTGACTTCGGACCGTTCGATCCGAGCGCGGAAATATTCAAATTTAAAATTTTTCACCGCCCAACCTTCGGACCGTCCAAACCCCTTTGGATGCTCCGATCTCCTAAATTTTATCCGATTCAGTCAAACTTCATTTATTTCCAAGGGTTTCTGAAAAGTTCGAACGATCCGAACACCTTCGGACCGTCCGATATTCGTCGAATCTTCTCAGATAGGGTAAAATCTTATCCCTCGATAAATGGTATCGGACCGTCCGATCCCTTGCCTATATAAAAAGCTCGGACCCTCTGATTCTATTCACTCCAAAATCACAATTCTTTCTTTATTTTCCTCGAAAATTATCTACTAAAAATTCCTCGTCGTAATTTCGAAGTTGGTGGGTCGAGTCATAACATTCGACCACGACTCGAATCTCAGCCCCACGATCCTACCCAACCAGCCGTCTCTCGCTCTATCCCCGGTGATTATCGCGCACGTCCTATTTTACCTGGACGTACTCTCGATACTGCCTACCTTGCCACATCTCATCTTCTACTATTGACGTTTGTCACCGCTCAGCATTGGGAATCCTTTTTCCTACCTTCTATTCCCGATCTTATTCTCCCTTCTCTTATTTTCGAGTTCTACCCCAACCTTGAACTCGAATTTGGCAGTGATCTCCACATTGACACAGTTGTTCATGGTCGGCACATTCGCTTTTCTTCTGCTGATCTTGCTGAGTGGTTCAACCTTCCTAGGGACGGACCAAGTCTCTTCTTAGCTTAGCGTTGGCCTCGTCTGTGCAACGGAACTCCTGAAAACACTGCTCCATCCTCTCAAGCCAATCCTCTGCCTGCTCAGGCGTCTCACCTCCTGAAAAAGGCTTCGGGCTAACCTCATTAAATCTGCGCATGCTCACTCATCTGCGCTCCTCATGCTGACCACGACGACGTCTACGATCATCTGGATCGCCCCAACGACCGCCGCCTCCGCTATCGTGGCTCTCATCGTAATCTGCCATCTGTTACACAATAACAGATAATAACTTAATCCGCTTTACGAAATTCCCAGTGCAATGCGCTCTGATACCAAAAATGTAGTGACCCAACCCGAATCCACTATCTAATCAGAGTTATAAAAGAAGCGCATGCAAAATACTTTAAAGCGTACGGAGCGGATAATAAAATACAACAAATCCGATTGGCAGAATACAACCGACGATAACACAAGTGTATAAATATCATTATACAACCAAATCGAAGGTTCAGGGTAAACAAATCCCTACCCTCTAATACCTCACGCTCGCGGATCCTCAACCCTCCTGAGAGCCGCCCAGACCGTCAAGCCTCAAACCTGCCCCGCCACAAGGTGCACCACAATACCCAAACACAGGGGCGTGAGCGACACGCTCAATACGAAAGCAATGATATAAATACAAATATGCGCACACAAATGATTTAAAATCCCAGGTAAAACAATTGCTTATGGCGCCAGGAATATACAGTACCGGCTAGAGAGCTACTCCGCGGGGTACTCGTATATTCTATATCAGGGCTAAGCCAACCCAATCCTGACCCAAATCCAAAACAGGATACAAGTCCCATATGAAAACTGTCATGCCTGACTCGAGTCCAAAATGAGATCATTGTTCCCTATGAAGACTGTCAATGACTCACATCTCTCAAGATGCAGTCATACGTAAAATCATGTATGTGCTAAGACGGTAAAACATGTTAAAACATGATAAAACATATAGCACATAACTCATGCAACATACATGCAAATATATCATGTCGGCTATCTCGGTCAGTACTTACGTACCTCTAACACTGCTTGGTCAAAACCTAGCTCCGTTGGTCTAGACTCCAAGCCTACTAATCCAGTCTACTACTACTACAATGAAATTACCCATGCATCAATAATTAAGCTCTAAAAGCCTTAACTAAGCTAAAGCATACTCCTAAATATTTTTAGGATGCCAAAGTTATACTTGCGTCCATCGATAGCCCTTTGCTGTAGATAGCCTCAAAACTGGGCCACAGCTCCGCTATGACGCCTAGACTGTTATGCCACTTCCGGATTTCCCATAGGACACCTAGATCTTCCTAGATCTGAGTTAGAAGGCTTAGGAATTAAGAGAGAAGAGAGAAATTGGTGCATCTCAATTGAACTCTCGGCCCTCATATTTATAGACACGGAACGTTGCTTCCGTTCGAGTTCGTTGCGTCCGTTCTGCCTGACGAACGTTGCATCCGTTCCTCTTCGTTGCTTCTGATGTCCCATCAAGTGCGTAAGCAATGACGTAATATTGCTGACATCACGGATGACATCAGCTGCCAGAATGTTGCTTCCGTTCAAGAACGTTGCTTCCGTTCTGGGTCACCTTCTGGACCATTTCCGATCATTCTGAATCCATTTTTGAAGTCCGTTAGTCCAACAGAAACTTCCTTAATCATGTTTTACTTAATCTAAACATGATCATATGATTAATATACTCATTAATCATTAATTATGGATGCGGGTCACTACAGACCATGTTGACTTTATAATTGGGCCGTAAGTTACTGTTGACCTAAAGCCCAAGATGAAAGTCGGTGTAATTCTCTATATAAGCAGATGGAATCTGACCACAACAAACATAATAGAAAATCAAATTTCTTCAGAATATATTGAGAGAGAAGGAAGAGAGATTTTGAAGGAGAGAACAAAGAGAAGATTATGACGGGAAGAATTCAAGGCTTTAAGCTTGAATTGTGTCTGTATCTAGCTTGAGATTTTTTCTTAGTCCATCTCTGTAATAAGCTCTGTTGATTGAGCTTAGATTGTTCTGTGGGTGATTAATAAAAGTGGTTGTGTTGCTCTCCCGTGGACGTAGGCAAATCATTGCCGAACCACGTAAATACTTGTGTTGTTTATTGCTTTCGCGTGAGTGTTGAGTTTGATCTATGTGCGTTGGTTTTATCTGTTCTGGGATCGTGTTATTGTTCTTGTGTGTTTGTTTGCGTGGTGAATTCTCGTATATTAAATTCCGGATTGATTCCTAACAAGTGGCGCCGTCCGTGGGAAACCAAGCAAAGATGTTGGGATCAATTAAGTTTGATATTGAGAAGTTCACGGGCAAGAACGATTTCTCGCTCTGGAGAATTAAGATGCGGGCAATCCTGATACAACAAGGATTGGTGGAAGCTCTTAAGAAGAAGGAGGAGATGTCTGATGAGATAAAGAACAAGGATGAATTGCTCGAGAAAGCACACAGTGCGATTATTCTCTATCTGGGAGATAGACCTCTTCGGGAGGTGGCCAGAGAAGAATCTGCAGCGGCTGTGTGGCTTAAACTTGAGAATCTATACATGATGAAATCTCTGGTTAACCGTCTGTACATGAAACAGAGGTTGTATTCCTTTGTGATCAAGGATGAGAAGAACTGGAAGACCAGATTGAAGAATTCACAAAAATATTAGATGACTTGGAGAATATTGAAGTAAAGCTTGAGGATGAAGATCAGGCTTTGATACTTCTGAATGCTCTTCCAAAAGCATATGAAAATTTCAGAGATGTTTTGCTATATGGAAGAGAACAGACGATAACATTGGAAGAAGTTATGTCTAATATTCAATCCAATGAACTTCAGAGAAAGTCAAACACAAACACTGAATCACATGGGGAAGGTCTTACGGCGAGGGGCAGAAGTGATAAGAGGACATTCGGTGGGAAATACAGGTCAAAATCCAGATCGAAGAGTCAAGGAAGATACCAGAACAGAAACTTGGGTAATATGAAGTGATATGCTTGTCAGAAGATTGGGCATCTAAGAAGAGATTGTCCGGAAAGGAAAGGAAAGGAAAGGAAAGCAACAGGAAAAACCCAAAGATGATGGTACTCTGGCCGTAGCTACAGATGGATATGACTCAGCAAAAGTATTGGTGGTTTCTAAAGGTGATCAAGACCACGAGTGGATACTGGATTCAGGATGCTCCTTTCACATGTGTCCTATAAGATCTTGGTTTGAAAAGCTGGAAGAAGCTGATCAGGGCATGGTACTGTTGGGGAATAATCAGTCATGCAGAATAAAAGGCTCTGGAAATATCAGAATAAGGATGCATGATAGGATCGACAGAGTACTCACCAAGGTGTGGTATGTGCCCGAGTTGAAGAGAAACTTGATATCATTGGGAACACTTGATGCTCAAGGATATTCATTCAGATCAGGAGCAGGAAGTATCTCAGTATCTTGAGGATCTCTGGTTGTTATGAAGGCTGTCAAGAGGAACCTCCTGTATGTACTACAAGGCGATACAATTATTGGAAGTACAACAAGTATTCAAGAACAGCAGGACAGAACCAAGCTATGGCATTTGAGGCTTGGACATGTAAGTGAGAATGGATTACATGAGCTGTCTAAACAGGGTCTGTTAGGTGGAGATAAGATCGAATCACTGGAGTTGTGTGATAGCTATGCTCTTGGGAAATAAAAAAGAGTATCGTTTGGTCAAGGAAGTCACACAACTGAGCAACCATTGGCATACATTCATTCAGATCTATGGGGTCCTTCTCGGACAAAAACTCATGGAGGAGGCAGATACTTCATGTCTTTGATTGATGATTACTCAAGGAGAGTATGGATATTCATCTTAAAGACTAAGGATGAAGCATATGACAAGTTCAGAGAATGGCTGATGGCAGTTGAGAATAAGAGTGATCGAATAGTTAAACACCTGAGAACAGATAATGGGCTGGAATACTTATCAGATAAGTTTGTCAAGATATGTAAGGAGAAAGGCATTACCAGACACAGAACAGTGGCAGGAACACCACAGCAAAATGTCCTGGCAGAGAGAATAAACAAAAATCTTCTGGAAAGGGTCAGATGTATGTTGATCAATGCTTCTCTTCCTAAGTCATTCTGGGGAGAAGTATTATCTACTGCGTGCTATTTGGTCAATAGGTGTCCATCCAGCGCGATTGGTTTTAAGACACCAATGGAAAAGTGGAGTGGAACACCTACACACTACTCAAACTTGAGGGTATTCGGATGTCTTGCATATGCTCATCTGAAGTAGGACAAGTTGGAAGCAAGGGAAGTCAGATGTATATTCATTGGGTATCCGGATGGTGTGAATGGTTATAAGGTTTGGAACCTGGAGTCAAGAGGTCCAAAGTGCTTCAACACCAGGGATGTGAAGTTTGATGAATCCAAACTGGGATATAAAATGAATACAGATGGAAAGGACAGTCAGATCAGTGTGAATGATAAACTACCAATTGAGGTGGAGTCTTCTGTGCCAGATGAAGGGTCAGAAGAGATACAAGATGAGAATGTGGCAGCGATAGATCCAAATGAGGATTTAAGTACTTATAATCTTGCAAGGGACAGAACCAAAAGGGAGATCAGAGCTCCTAAGAGGTTTGGTAAAGCTGATCTGGCTTGGTATGCACTGACAGTAGCTGAGGAGGTGGAGTATTCAGAGCCGAATAATTATGATGAAGCTATGGCGAGTAAACAGAAAAACAAGTGGATTGAAGCTATGAATGAAGAGATGAACTCACTTGAAAAGAATCAAACCTGGACGTTAGTAGACAGACTGAAGCATCAAAAGACATTGGAATGCAAGTGGATCTATAAACAGAAGGAAGGAACTCCTGGTACAGATCAGATCAAGTATAAAGCAAGATTGGTTGAAAAGGGTTTTGGTCAAGTAGAAGTAATAGATTTTAATGAAGTTTATTCTCCAGTGGTCAAACATTGTTCTATCCGGATTATGTTAGCACTGGTGAACCAGCTCGACATGGAGCTTGAGCAGATGGATGTTAAAACTGCGTTTCTACACGGTGACCTGGAAGAAACCATTTATATGGAACAACCAAAGGTCTTCATACATCAGAAAACACAGAACAAAGTCTGCTTACTGAGAAAATCATTGTATGGGCTGAAGCAGAGTCCGAGGCAGTGGAATAGGAGGTTTGATGAGTTCATGATTGGTATTGGTTTTGTGAGAAGCCAATATAATAGATGTGTCTATCTGAAGAAGGATGATGGGCAGGTTATATTGTACCTACTAATTTACGTTGATGATATCTTGATTGCAAGTAAAAGTAGGACAGAGATATCATCCTTGAAGAAACAGCTCAACTCAGAGTTTGAGATGAAAGATCTGGGTGAAGCGAAGAGAATTCTGGGCATGGACATAGTGAGAAACAAGAAAAGGCAGGGAATTCATCTGAGTCATAAGAACTATTTGAAGAAGGTTGTTCTACGGTATAATATGAATCAAACAAAATCTCTCTTGACCCCTCTAGGACAGCATTTGAAGCTATCTGTGAGTCAGTCACCTGAAAGTGAGGAAGACAAGACAAAGATGGCTGGGATTCCATATGCTAGTGGAGTGGGAAGTCTCATATATGGAATGGTGTGTAGTAGGCCTGATCTGGCATACGCAATCAGTGTTGTGTTAAGATTTATGGTTAATCCGGGTACATATCATTGGAAAGCTCTGAAGTGGATTCTCTGATATCTCATAAACACAACTGGGTTGGGGTTGAAGTTTGAAAAACAGCAAGATGAGATTGATCCGATAGTTGGATATGTGGATTCAGATTTTGCTGGGAACTTAGACATGAGAAAGTCGTTGACTAGATATGTGTTCACCTTTTATGGCACAACGATCACCTGGAAGTCAAATCTACAGTCAGTGGTTGCCCTTTCTACCACTGAGGCAGAATTCATAGCAGTTACGGAGGCCATAAAAGAAGGATTGTGGTTAGAAGGGATGATAGCGGAGTTGGGTGTAAAACAAGATCAAGTTGTAGTACACTGTGACAACCAAAGTGCAATACACTTGACGAAATACCAAGTCTATCATGAACGATCGAAACACATAGATGTGAAGATGCATTTCGTGAGATATGTGATTGAAAAAGGAGATGTGATCCTTGTGAAGATAGCATCAGAAGAAAATCCTGCAGATGCTATGACGAAATCACTGCCGTATGCTAAGTTCAAGAAATATTTGGACTTAGTTAATGCGGTAATTGTCTTGGCCAGGATGGAGAGCAGCATTCAACCTGAAAGAATCAAGGTGGAGATTGTTGAAGTATGTTTCTATCAGATTGAATGGAAATAGAGAAGAGATCGGATCAAATAGTACAGATCAGGTGAGCTCAGTGATCAAATGAATTCATGGTCCAGATCGAATACTGAGATCAGATCGAATACTGAGATCAGATCGAAGTGATGGTCAGATGAATCTTCGGATGAGTTCATGCAGATCGATTGCTCGAGTACTGTGACTTGGATGGAAGTCAGATGGAGTGTCCGAGAAGCTATACGCTTGAAGGCAGATCGATGCAGATCGAAGTACAAGAGCATATCAGACTAATGAATGAAGGCTTATCGGGTTGGACCATGTTGACTTTATAATTGAGTCGTAAGTTACTGTTGACCTAAAGCCCAAGATGAAAGTCGATGTAATTCTCTATATAAGCAGATGGAAGCTGGCCGCAACGAACATAACAGAAAATCAAATTTCTTCAGAATATATTGAGAGAGAAGGAAGAGAGATTTTGGAGGAGAGAACAAAACAAAGATTGTGACGGGAAGAATTCAAGGCTTTAAGCTTGAATTGTGTCTGTATCTAGATTGAGATTTTGTCTTAGTCCATCATTGTAATAAGCTCTGTTGATTGAGCTTAGATTGTTCTGTGAGTGATTAATAAAAGTGGTTGCGTTGCTCTCCAGTGGACGTAGGCAAATCTTTGCCGAACCACGTAAATACTTGCGTTGTTTATTGCTTTCGCGTGAGTGTTGAGTTTGATCTGTGTGCGTTGGTTTTATCTGTTCTGAGATTGTGTTATTGTTCTTGTGTGTTCGTTTGCGTGGTGAATTCTTGAATATTAAATTTCGGATTGATTCCTAACAGATTTCATTAGGTGTTTTGATCTTTTGTTGTTCGATATTTTTCCAAATATCATATTTTTATGCAATAACTCCAAATATGGTCGAACATCTATCAATCTCTCTTCTAACCCAACTTTTGAATCCTCTAACTTGATTTTTCCAGATTCTATTTTATTTTTTGAAATCCAGTCAAATCAGTTATTGATTGAAATAGCATATGCTCTTTTTTTTTTTTTTTTTTTAGATAATTTGTATTGATCTAAATGAAACGTGATTACAATATAAACGAAAGTAGGCAAAAGCGCAATCCTGCCTACATCGATGGAGTCCATTTTCATCATTTCCAGTAATTTATAGACTCAATGTCATCATCTCCCAGAAAAATAAGGGATAATTAATATATATTTCATGTATCAATGGTAATGAAAGAAATTTCTCAAATTACACGAGTACAATCTTTTTACATGTCTTCATATTTCTGTGAAGTCTTTTTCAACCATCATCCACGGCACCAGACACTCGATCTCGAAACCAATGGCGCCTACTTTAACTACCGTGGTTACAAAAACAGAATGCAGGAACGAGGCCGACATTCGTGTCTAAAATGCTATCAACTCTGAGATCATGACAACTGCAGCTGCTGCAGGTACAAAAACGTGTTGCTTTGGTCGTTCTACCAATGCATAGGAATCTCAGGATGCAGTTTTTCGGCAATTCTCTTGGAATAATTCAGTGTTAGTGAATGATTCATTCCCCAACAACACCAGATACCCATGGGACGATTAATGGTGCATTCGGGTGTGCTTCTCTATATGAGTCTGAGTACCTATCCTTGAAATTCAATTTGGGTTCACCCGACTGCAGATAAAAAATGAACAAGCTCTTAGTCTAGCAGTAGACTATTTTTCCCCCATAATTAAACAAAAGATAATTCCTTGCAGAAGATTTAATTTTGTTATTGTAAAACATATAACTAAAGGTGCAGAATTCATGGAACTGGGAATGTAAGCTCACATATTTCAGCCAGCACTCTTGATTTTTGTGTTCATAAATATCTGGAGAATAACACCCAGTCTCAGATGGGCAATAAACCCATACGTTGCATTTGTTTTCGCCTGGTTTGGCACGTTTTGCTTGATCCAGACATGCCATACAACACTCATATGCAGACTCTTTATGGTGGGTCAGACCCCATCTCACAGCAAGACCATCATAGTCAGTATGAAGCTCGGCATGACATATGGGAGGTAGCTGTCTACCGGGCAAGATTCGACTGTCTGGAAAAAGGAAATGTGTCTCAACCAACATCAGCATTTAAAGTAACAGTTGGAAACACAGTGAGGAACGTGGAAGAAATATATAGTTGACTCGAAGAAATGACGAGTCCATAGTAATTTTGACGAAAATTATCAAACACGAACTTGGTGGTATAGGAATAAACAAATATGTAACTGCATAAAGCATAATGAAGAAGATTATCCATAGCAACTCATGAGTGCCAACATTAGTTTGGAACTAAGCTTGGATAATAATAACAATGTCAGTGGTAATTCAAGGACGTTAGTATTTTTTGCTATACTGAAGTAAAATATTGGAAGTAAAAATGAGAGATGATTTTATTTGACCAAAACTTGTAAATAATACCACCATCACACCCTCTGGCCCCTATCATCCTGAGGTTTTAGCCAATGAAATGTTAACAGCGTAAGGTTAAAAGATGAATCTCAATATAAAAGTTAGTGAACCGAGGAGTGGTGGATATGATTCAAAACTTGGCAGGGAACCGTGCTACTTAGGCCTAGGCTATCATTAACATTTCTAAGAAGGTATTCCAAGTAATTACCAAACTCTTCTTCGTCCTCAGGTTTGTCATCATGTTCCATGTTGACAACTACAGCTGGTATCCAGAGACCAATATCCTCTGATAATTCAGACCAATCAGAACTTAAATATTCTGCAATTACACCTGCAAACAGACTAAGTTTGAGTACAATTTCTTTCAACACTTGGATATCCATATGCAGTGGCAACATAAAATCTAAACATCTACTTTTGAAGATATATCGTACCTGCTTCCTCGGGTAAAATTGTTGAATTTGTGGTTTGCCCGAGAACAAGTAACTTAGCTTCTCTCAGTTTTTCTCTGCGCCAGGTTTCTACTGTTTCTGTTAAAACAAAAGAACAATGTATCAGATGGTGGAATGAACTTGGCGGAGTCACATAATGGAGACCCAAAATGAATTGGATCTTAAAGGTCAAAGAATGAGTATTTTTTGTAATGCCCCGTAATTGAATATGGTGTGTATGACATATGTTATATTATTTATATATATATATATATTCATTAATTAAAACAAATTACTATTAAACTAAAATAAAATAAATAAATAATAAATAAATAAATAAATATATCTATATATACATAGGTAATTAAAGGTGTATATATACATAAATAAATATATATATATATATGTGTGTGTATATATATATATATATATGTTATGGAATGCATTATCATCATCATCAGCATCTACTGATGGTTAGATCCCGAGTTTGGTAACCACATACAATGCCTCATAATATGGCGTGTATGACATATTTGTATTAGTTAAAATAATTTTTCATTAATTATAGCAAACTAGTATTAAAATAAACAATATATATATATACACACACACACAAACATATATATATATATATATATATATATATATATATATTTTTTTTTTTTTTTGCATGGGAGTGCATTATCATCATCAACATCATCTAGCGATGGTTAGACCCAAGTTGGGTGCGCCACATAGGATGTCTTGAGGGGTTTTATTTCAACTCTATTGGTGATCTATGAATCCCACGAGTTGTAAGTAGCATCCTCGAATTGGGGTAAGCTACAAGATTTATTTTATGTTCGTCTCAGTAGTCATGAACAAACAATATCTTCCTTATTTTTGTCATCCAAGATTTTATTTGAACAGAATCTAGGGTCGTTTGGAATCTTGAGGGATTGAATCTAAGGAAACGCTCAAAGACCCGATCTTTTAGATCTTGGTTTTTTGGCGACAACTGGCAGTAGTAGAAAATTTTTTCCATTATTTCGAACATATGGAACATATGGAGAGGATTAGGCTCCTCTTGTTGCAAATTTGTAGCAGCTCTAATATTTTGTGATTGGCTCTCTTGGTTTCTTGCTTGGTTGCTTGCCCTTGGTGATGTCATCAAGTTCTTATGATGTGAATATATTCAAATACAAGGACTTGTGATATGCATAGTAAATTATACTTGAATACGAAAGCACATAATCTTATGGCATATGTTATGACATTTTAGTTTAATACAACGGTAGTCATTCCTTGTACTCAAATTGATTACTAGTAGCGATAACAACTATTTAGTCATGTCATAACAGATAAAACAAATAAAAAATTCCTACTAACGCATACTGATACGAAATATCATCCATTGTACAACTCAAAATGAGGATGAGTCATAGTTAATATAGTTGATAAAAAAAGGAACACTAGTGACGGTAATAGTCTGGTACTACTCCCCAGTAGTAACGATAGACTCAGCATCATGCATCCTCATCATCTGATATAACTATGATAATCTCATCATCAAAAACTCCAAGGTGTGCTAAAGATCCTTTCCCCAAAATGGACCTAACTGAACAATTAGTGGTGGTTCATTGGGAAACACTTCTGGATCGGACTCATACTATGAGTGTATCAGCCATACATCCTTGTCTAGAGCTGGTGGCAAGAGGTGTACCTCAGGCTCTAAGATAAGTGACCCTATGGTTGAACAACAGGAGGATCAACAGGTGGGACAATGGATGCATATATGGGTGGAATAGCTAATGGATCAATTGGTGGGTGACATAGGCAGAACTATTTATGAGACAGATAAGATGATCGTGAATCTACGTGAGATGCATGGGCTCTATGACCGGCAGTTGAGGACCCTTATGGGAGGGGCGTACTACACCGAGGCCCATGTTAATATTATTTGCAAAGGGTCGTAATATGGTTGAATATACCATTTATGGATTAGAACCTAGGGTAGTAGGCATCTCCAGCCTTCCTGATGTCGCAGGCTTAGTTTAGTACCATTCCGGCCCAACACCCACAAATTTTGCTCAATCATTGCTCTTTTACGAGTATTCTCTAGCTCAAAGCTTCGGAGGAGTTGGGCTTGGTATGGGTATCCCCAGGATCGTGTTAGTTCATTGTATTTGTTGGATAGTTGGGTTGCAGAAAAACAGCAGAATTTTTTACAATGGAGAAGAACCAGTAGGCGAATGCTGGGATAAAATAAAGTTTACTGTTCCTTTTTGGATTTCGAAGACGAAGGAGTTCATAAACTTTTCGGTTTAAGATTTGTGTAGGGATTGGAGTCTTATATATGCTAAGTTCACTCTGGCTTTTATATCTTTTTGTGTGGAGACTTTTCGGTTTCTGATTTTTTTTATCTCAATCAATATATATCGTTTCCTACAAAAATAAATCAGAATATTTTTCTTCACAACTACTTAGATGAACTGAAAATAAATCTAGCAACTTAATTCGAGGATGTTGCTTACAACCGGTGGAGAGTCATAGATTACCAATGGAGTCAAGATAAAACCCCCAAGACATCCTACCCAACTCGGGGTCTAACCATTACTAGATGAGTTTCATGATGATAATGCATTCTCATCCATTATAAATATATTCACACCCCTCTAATTACTTATTTATATATATATATATATGTATGTATATATTTATTTATTATATTTTAATAATACTTTGCTATAATTAATGAATACATTTATAAATAATATATAATATTTCCTACGCGTGCAGGGCATCACGATTTCCCTGCCTTCAAGGAATCTAATCCCCATATTCGAGTATAGCTACAAAAATAACTTAGGATATTGTTGTCTGGCTTCTTCATCTCTTCCTATGTGGCATCCAACTCGGGGTCTAACCATCGCTAGATAATGTTGATGATAATGCATTCTCATCCATAATATATATATATATATCTATATATATATATATATATATATTATATTTGTATTATTTTAATATATAATAATGAAAATAAATTTATACATAATATAAAATAAAATGTCATACGCACCTTCAATTATGGTATAATGAAAATAAATTTATACATAATATAAAATAAAATGTCATACGCACCTTCAATTATGGGGCATTACAATTTTTTCAAATTGTATTAGCTATCAGCTAAGTCCCATTTAAGTCGCTAAAAACTATGTAAATGTTGGAACACACCAAACTAGTTGAATAATTCAGTGAGATTTTTTTGTAGGATTATGCTCAACATGTTATATCAACAATATATGTCAACTTTATAAGAACTATCAACACAACAACTAACGCCTTAATATACCACCCTATAGAACGTATGATGTTCGTTCATTGAAGTATTCATCTATTTGGTTCATCAGGAATGATTCATTAATCCACGATATATAGTCAATCTATTTCAGAAGTACGCATAAATGCATGACACAGAGAAAATGTCAGTTACCATAATTTATCGAAAAATGATAAATAGACACCAAAACAACATTTTCATTCTCATCTAACACCCATTGTCAATCTGTTGTATATTCAAGAAGAAAAAAAGAAAAGTAAACTGAAGCATAAGTTGAGAAAGCCAAAAAATATATTTTATTTTGCAACATATCATCTATTTATATAACATAATCAATATAGAGTCCTATTGAAATCAAAGTTCTAAGAAAAATATTCTACTAGTTGGAGATAACAACTACAATCCAAAAATATAAGAAAGATATTATCATAATTATAAAATAATAATTAGATAAATTTAAATCAGCTTCTTGAATCATTCAAATTAACACTCCTTCTTGGCTCAAAAGCTGCATACTTCATCTTTTTTTTTTCAATGTTGAAGCAATCAAAGAACGCATAGGCTTGCTTTTGTTTGCGCACCAAATGTTGATGATGTCAGGAGGTTTATTCTGGTTGGTCACAAATAAATTTGTGCCCTTAACATATCTAGGAATTCTTTTTCTCCTTGAAGATGAATTTCACTAGCGCGATGCATATACTTTGTCCTCTCCATAACACCATTTTGTCGACGAGCGTATGGTGCTTTATTTAGATATATTTGTGTGGATCAATTGTTGCTTCTATGTAGGCCTCCAAACCTTGTTTTGTTGAAAAAGATGTCTCGTTTGTTTCCTATATTGATGGACAACATATTTAGGGAGCTCCTCATTTGAACTGAACTTTTCGCCAAATTGTCTTTATTCATGGAAGGTGCAACAATATATTCCCTCCATGAAATTTAAGCAAAACTCTTCCCTTGCATTTTGACTTTAAATGTCTCAATGCATTTTGCATCTTTTATCACACCACTTTTGTCTTCAAACAACACCTTACAACTTCCAACAACTTCATAACACTCGGAAGATTTTGATCAAGTTCAGGAACGTATAATATCATAAATTAATTACAAACCCGAGTGCCCTTCAATTGCTAGTTCCTTTGCCTTTTACTTCAATGAATTGTACGTTCCAATCCTAACTTTACAAACATCAGTCTTGTTAAGTTCTTTGTAAAGATCTCGATTATAAGTCATGTGGTTTGTACAACAGTTGTCGACCAGAAAACATTTAGTGAATTTATTCATGGCAAAACATGATGCGACAAACAACTCCTCCTCATGGGGTTGATCTTCTATATTTTTTGTTTTACCTTGTTGAGTCTTGCATATCCTCTTTATGTGCCCTAACTGGCCACACTTGTGACATCTTGCTTCTGGACTACACCAACACTTGTTTTTTGTGGATGATTGGTTTTTTGCAGTTGGGTCAAGGTGGAAAGAGTTGTGCGTTGCCATATTTTATCTTGTTATTGCCATCAAAATTGTTATGTGATTTGACTTGGAACACACCCTCTACATGTGATTCTTGCCTCATAAGTCTTCTTCGTTTTTGTGCCAACAACGCATTCAAAACTTCTACCAAAGTAATACTCGACATATCTATCGAATTTTCCAATGATGAGATTGTAGCTTTAAACTTTTCCGAAATTGTGACTATGATCTTTTGAACAATTCTAGAATCAGGAAAATCTGTACCGAGAAGTATGATTTTGTTGACAATACTTAGAAGTTTGTCAGAATATTGCTTGATCGTTTCTGATTCCTTCATCCTTTGCATTTTAAATTCTCAAATCAAATTCAGCACTTGCATCCCTTTGACCCTTTCGCTTCTTCATATTTTTTCTACATAAAATCCCAGATTTCCTTTGTTGTTTTCAGTGTCATGATTCTGGTGAACACAGAGGATGAGATTGATGTGAACAATATAGCTTTGGCTTTTGATTTTCTTTCTTTCTTCTTCTTTTGATTTTTGATTTGTGTCATTGTTGGGTTGTCAGCAGATCTAAAACTTGATATTCTTGTTCAACGGTTTCCCATAAATCGCTGGCATCTAGATATGCTTCCATTCTAACAGCCCACACTAGGTGAAATTGTGGTGAAAATGTTCTAAATTCATTATGAAAATTTTGATATCTCACAGATCTCTCAAGAACGTGGCTCTTGATACCAATTTGTTGGATATTTGAGAAGAAGAAAAGAAAAGTAACCTGAAGCTGTTGCAACCACAATTTTATATATATAATAAGAAATGACTTACGCTGGAAATTGAAAGAAAACACCCAGAGATGAACTCTGTCCCTAGCCAAAGCTAGTCCCTAGCACACGCTAGTTAACACTCAACAAAGAAATGAACTGAATGATCCTACCTCTCCCACTCTACCGTCTTATAACCTCCACTATATCTAGATTCTTCTAGGACTTGTAATCCTTGGGCTTGAATTGTAATCCTTGGGCTTGATTGGTTAGGCCCAATAACATAAAACATCTAGCTGTATTTGGGCCCATAACAATACTGCCATCTTCAAATCAGCCTTGTCCTCAAGGCTGAGTCTTGAAACTCCATGATCTTGTTTAAGGCTCCAGCCAACATCGAAGACAATTAACTCGAAACCAAGATCGAAGAACTCGTTTCCAAAATACAAAAAATCGAAAGGATATTTGGCTTCAAGCATTCGCACCCCAGTCCCAATGATAAAAGCCAGCAGTCCCATTCCATCTTCCCACACAAAAAGTAATCGTTTAGCCACAACTTGAACTTCTACGGATTTGTCATCCTTCCAACCAACATCAAAAACCATGATCTCAAAACCAAGGTCAGCTAAGACATCACCAAAATCCAGAGGATGAAGAGGATTAAGA
Organism: Henckelia pumila; assembly: GCF_033568475.1. Taxonomy (NCBI): domain Eukaryota; kingdom Viridiplantae; phylum Streptophyta; class Magnoliopsida; order Lamiales; family Gesneriaceae; genus Henckelia; species Henckelia pumila. The sequence goes on from NC_133121.1 coordinate 196,553,366, forward strand.
ACAGCAAGAGTAAGAATCCGAACTTCCACCAAAGACATCAGCGACCCAGACAAATTGAATTTGCAACTTACCATGTCTTCTCCTATCCTTCCAAGTGAACTGCAACTGCCTATGGGCCTTCCAGATTTGGGCCTTAGTTTTCTTAAATATCTCGGCCCAATAATAATTTGGGTTCGTAAGTGTCATCTTCCTTTTGTCTGGTTCTAGTTTCGTTTTTTTGCCCAAACAATAATCTAACACTTCCCTAGCTATCACAACCCACAAACAATGAGACATCATATAAACATAATTAACCTTACTTGTACCAAGCCTAAAACCAACATCAGTATCATCCTTTCCAGCAGCAAATTGATCAACCACTCCAGTAGCACCTATAATGTAATCTCCCACCAACTTCAGCCATAGTTTTAGGGCTTTGGAGGTGCAATCTGCCTTGCTTTCAACCCTTTTCCTCACTACCAGATGTACGACTGATACCAAATCTCTGTTGCATGTTATACTGCCACCTTCACAGTCAACCGCCGATGACCCACACCCACCGGCCATTCCTCGCCGACCGATCCCATAACTTCTGCGTCGTGATAAATACTCTTGCCCTGCCCAATTTCTAGGTTTTGGCTCACAATGCGATGCGCACCGATTTGGTTGGCCTATATAATCTTTTTGGGCCCAATTGATTACATGGCCCAAATGCCCTTGTACAGACTCAACCCACTCTGGAAATGCCCAAAACTCAAGCCCCACAACCTGGAAAGGTAACATGAGATCGTGAAAAGAAACAACGGTGTTCTCGGTCCTATGATCCGAGAACAACTTCTCTTTAAATTCTCGTTTGCAAACCCTAATTCCAAACTTCACGCCCCCAATTCCCTGCCTCCAATCCAACATACTAGTAGCATTTGGGTCCTGTGCTATTTCTCCCCGAGGAGGTCCAACACTAAGCCCTTTAATATTGTGGCCCAAGTCGTGTTCTCCAGCCCAATCTACCTGCTCCATCATCGCAACCCATTCGGTGCGCACACCCTCAATCCTCCGCTCTTTCACCACCGCCGCACTGCATTCCTTTGGTCTCACCGCTTTCCTCCCACTGTACTGACCAATTATCTCCATGGCGCAGAGTGTTGGGTATTGCCCATCCTTAAAAGCCATCCCATCGGGTCACCTTTGTCAAACTCCACTGCTTTCATTCGATCAACCTGTTTATGATCTTCAATAAAATATGAAGACAATTTTGATCCCTCCTTAACCGCCTCTTGATCTGAAGTTTTTATCACTTGGGTTAAATACTTTCTAATCTTCTCAATACAATTCTGCATCACCTTCTTAGTTACTTTTCTTGCATTTGGTAATGTTTCTCCATCGTTCTTTTTCAAGGCAGCCAGAATGGGGGTGAGTATAGCTGAAGACATATCTTCACTTTCTTCTAAAATCATAGTCATCACCACTTCCATGGACTCGATAACAATTTCTGATTGATGAACCTTCATAGCTCGAATAAAATGCTGAAACATCTCAATAATCAGCTTATCACATCCTAAATCCAACAAGATAACACAATACCTGACCTTAGCCATCATCTCGAGAATAGAAGCCCTCTTATGATAAGATCTGCTGGAAGTGTCGGATAAATCCTCGAAACAAGATACAATCAAATGAAGAATATCCTTCATCTGGTCATCATCGTATGGAGCATCTGGTGCAGAAATTCTAACAATCTCACTTATGCAAGAGGCTACTCCAACCTTGACATCAACATCGGAATGCTTCATAAATTTTTCTGTGATCAATGTCTCCATTAACGGTGCAACAGCAGTTAGCATTGTTTTGGTAGGTGATTGCTCCACTTTTGATAGAAGCTTTTCAATTCAATTGAGAAGCCATAGGAGTTCATCCTCAGACGATGAAAGCTGCGAAAGATTTTTTCCAGCTGCTGTGAGGCGATCTTCAAGCTTCATATTTCTTCAATTTGTGTGGTTGCCGTTCTAGTTTCTTCACCGACTCAGATCCGGCAGGTCGGACCAATTGTTGCAACCACAATTTTATATATATAATAAGAAATGACTTACGCTGGAAATTGAAAGAAAACACCCAGAGATGAACTCTGTCCCTAGCCAAAGCTAGTCCCTAGCACACGCTAGTTAACACTCAACAAAGAAATGAACTGAATGATCCTACCTCTCCCACTCTACCGTCTTATAACCTCCACTATATCTAGATTCTTCTAGGACTTGTAATCCTTGGGCTTGAATTGTAATCCTTGGGCTTGATTGGTTAGGCCCAATAACATAAAACATCTAGCTGTATTTGGGCCCATAACAGAAGCATACCTTGAGAAAGCCAAAGAATATATCTTATTATCCAACCTATCATCAATTTATATAACATAATCAATATAGAATCCTATTGAAACTAGAGTTCTAAGAAAAGTATTTTACTAGTTGGAGATACTAAAAGATATTATCATAATTATAAAATAATAACACATAAATTTAAATCAGCTTCTTGAGTCATTCAAATCAACACAATCAATCAACTGATAAACAACAAGAAGTGAACACTTGCGGAAAGCTATTTCTCATCAAGGATGTGTAGAGGTGTATTCAGCAAAATAGATTGAAGTACTAAATTTTGAGTGATAACAATATAGTTGAGAGAGGGTGAGGCATGACAAAGAACTTGTGTGATTCAACCAAAGTCCCTATACTGACAATAGGAGTGAACAAAAGTTTGGTTCAACCACACCAAACTAGTGGAATAATTCAAGGATAGATTTTTTTTTTTTTTTTTTTTGCCGTTACATTCATAATTTGTTCAACGTGTTACCTTCAACAATAGGATATAATCCATCACAATTAATTCAATAACACCATCAAATAACCAATTACAACTAATTATAATCAACCACTAATATTGTACACGTAAACTCATAACTTAGCTAATGTTGGACCATAACTTCCACGGATTCATATTCCATAAAATTCAAAGGGTTATTATCGCAGAGCACTTGTGTAGTTATTAACAATTTCCATTATTCAAGGTATCTAGGCCAAGCTATAGAATCAGCATCATTTCTGTGCTAAGAAATTCAGTTATAGCGTAGGGCCATGAGTTCATGTTTTAAAGATCAGAACAAAGCTCAATGTTTCAACTCTTATGGCCTTGTAACTATAATATGAAAGCAGTAATTAAGATAAATCAAATCTCAACTTCTAGTATTTTTAACTCAGTGTAAAGAAGTCTCAAAGTATGAGGAAAAAAGTATCATCATCAAGGCATCAATCATTCTTGTCCCTTTTAGCTACGAACATCTCGTAGGCTTAAAGCTTTTACTTCTAGTGGCAAGAAAAGAACAGGAACAGTATGCTGAATCACTTGAAGTATGGGTAAAAGAAAGCTGGAGAATTGCATCAGGTTCATGATATTTCTAAAATTTGCTGAAGAAACATGCACGAAGATAGCCAATAAAATAAACAATGTTATCAAATAATAGGATAGATACAAAAAAAATTCACTTTTTCCAGGTGATTAAAGTACAAAAAACAAATCTTTGTTCAACAGGTCGATCCATTAGGCACGGAAAGATGTTTCTTAATGTTTCCATGAATGGTGGAAGTACAAAAAGCACTGAAGGCTGTATCCTCACAAATCTATCATGTTCTTTTCAACATACAAATACCCATAGACAGATCTATGTATATTGTGATCTGACTAAGATTTAATTAGTTTACAGACAAAAAGCTGTCTCCCATCTCTGTTAGAAGATTGTACTCAACCAATCACATGAATTATTTTTCCCACTATTTTAGAACAGATAAATTGTTTCAAAAAAATGAATGTTTTCCTACATAGAAAGCTCGTTAAAACAGAAACTTTCCTAAAACAAAAGTATAGCCAATTTTGAAATCCTTTTCATCTATCTAGCAACATCAATGGGAGTGTGTGTACTCAATCTCATGAAGACCCAGAATCTTTAAATCCCTTCACATGAAACCAAACAACTATGCATCTTTCCCTGAATTGCAGCCGTATGTTACTAGAGAAGCTCACTTTTCCATGTCACGTTCTGCTCTAGTCAACTACTTACTGAATTATGTACTGAAGAACACTTAAAACATCTTGACTCGACAAGGGAAGTGGTGAATCACAATGACAAAACAAGAGAATTGGCCAAATCACATCCATACCTGAAACATAAACCTTACAATTTTCAAGGATTGGAAGCTGATAGGGCCTTGGAAAATCACTCCAAGCCCAATATTAAATTTGTATACACTAGAAGGCTTAAAAAGCCCACTTAGTATCACGTGGGATGGGGGGAAATAAGTATGAGCATGAGGAAGGCACTGGGAGTTAGTTATCAACAATTATTTTACATACTAGCTTGGCTAGGGGGTTACAGATTCCTAATCTGGGATTTCTTGTTCAGCAGAATTCTAATATTCAATACATATTGTTTCATCATTATTGTTCCATCTCGTCTCTGTTGTTCTTTTGTCTAAATCCATAGAATCAGCCTAACAATTGGTCCGACCTGCCGTTGTCGAGATGGCCATCACTCGTTCGGAAGCAAGGATTGAAGCTCTTGAGAAATCGGTGCTTGAGATACAGGAAAATATCAGCACACTTACGAAGGCAGTGGCTATGTTCGCAGAATCCCATGCGAAAATGGCAGACTCACATGCACGCTTGGAGCAATGGGTGCTTGGGAAGACCACTGAGGATCGCAACAATTCCATCATCCATGAGAGACAACAGAAAATTAGGGAGGATGATGAAGGAGCGCACGATACGGAAGGTCGTGGCTCTTGTGATGATACTAAGGGATTTGTGGATTACGAAATGCGTTTGGCGTTGCGTAAGGTGGATATTCCAGGATTCGATGGGATCGATCCACGGGCGTGGCTCGGCAGGGCCGAATTATATTTCGAGCTTCATGGTACGCCGATGCAAAATCGCCTCAAGCTGGCTCTCATCCACATGGAAGGACCGGCATATCACTGGTTCCAATGGCTCCGCCTGAAGGTTCCGAATCTCACTTGGGAAAGGTTCTCGGAGGAATTGATTCGTTGATATGGAGGAAGAAAAGCGGCAAACCCTTTTGTTTTGCTTTCCTCCCTCAAACAGGATACCCAGTCGGTAGATGCTTACATTGAACAGTTCGAGATGTTACTGGCTCAGGTCGGCGTGGAGGAAGAAAAGCGGCAAACCCTTTTGTTTTGCTTTCCTCCCTCAAACAGGATACCCAGTCGGTAGATGCTTACATTGAACAGTTCGAGATGTTACTGGCTCAGGTCGGCGATCTTCCAGAGGATCAATGCCTGGGATATTTTCTGGCTGGGTTACGTGCAGAAATTCATCGGCGGATTGGCATCCATGAGCCTCGCACTATCTTGCGGGCGATGGATTTGGCTCGGGCCATTGAAGAAGAGTTGTTTGGGTTACCTGATAACCATCGCTTATGGTCTCCGACGATGGGCTTCCGAGGGAACAAAAATGGGGAGGCGGGGAGTGGGTTGTCGGGCCGCTCTCAGTCGTGGGACAAAGATAGATCCAAGCCCAGCGCCATCTTTAATTCTAATTTGGGCCCGGGCCCAAAATATGAAAGTGCTGGGAGTTCGATGTCTTCCATCGCTCAGCCCCAGTCTTTTCAGAATGTTTCTCGACAGTCTTCGACGGCAGGTGGGAGCGCGTTTGGTGAACGTGGTAGTATGAACAGGAGCGACACTTTCAAACCACGTGATGGCAAAATGGTGTCGCGTCAAGAATGTGCATCGTCGGGAAAAGGGATTGTGCTTCCGATGTGGAGAACCCTTTCACCCTCTCCATAAGTGTACTCATAAAGCTTTACGTGTGACACTCTTGGCAGAGGATGAAGAAGAGGTTGAATTGGATACGGAGCAGCAGTTGTTGGGGACGGCGGCAAGTGAGACGGACGCCGAACCGAGCAAAGAATATGGCACCCTGGAATTACCACTTTTCTCTGTCGGTGGCTTCTCCCATCGACAGACGATGAAGTTACGAGGACGGATAGCCAATGAAGGGGTGGTGGTAATGATTGATAGTGGTGCTAGCCACAACTTTGTCTCACGAAAATTGATTGAGACATTGGGACTTCCAATTGATGACTCAGTTCATTTCGGGGTGTTGCTGGGTGATGGGGGCCGCATAGCTGGTCAAGGGATATGTCCAAGGTTGGGAGTGGACCTGGCAGCTTGAACCTTAACAGTTGCCGGGTATTTATTCGAGTTGGGGGGTGTTGATGTGATTCTTGGGATCGATTGGCTCCGAACTTTGGGTGAAGTCACGGTAGATTGGGGAAAGATGATAATGAAGTTCATGCAAGAAGGGAAGGAGGTGATACTACAAGGGGATCCGACTCTTCAACGATCCGTGGTATCACTTCGGTCCATCGTTAAGACCACTGATATCGCGTTTTGTGCAGCCTTATTCTCTATGCACGGCAAGGAGGTTGTTAAGTTGGGGAATGACCAACCAGTGGGGATCCAGAATCTGTTACTCAAATATGCGAAGGTGTTTGAAGCTGGAAGTTTTGTGTGGATTACAGGGCGATAAATGATATCACTATCTCCGACAAGTTTCCCATACCAGTGATTGATGAGCTAATGGATGAATTGCATGGAGCTGCGTATTTTTCAAAGTTGGATTTTTGGTCAGGGTACCACCAAATCAGGGTGCACCCTGCGGATGTCCCAAAGACAGCTTTCCGCACTCATATAGGGCATTACGAATTTCTCGTAATGCCTTTCGGGTTGAAAAACGCCCCCTCAACATTTCAGGCTACTATGAATAAGATATTACAACCATATTTGAGGAAGTTTATCTTGGTTTTCTTTGATGATATATTGATCTACAGCAAAGGGTGGGATGACAATTTAACTCATCTTGATATGGTACTGACTGCAATGGTGGACGAGAAGTTACTGTTGAATGAGAAAAAGTGTGGTTTTGGGCTTCAAGAAGTGGAATATCTGGGCCATCTCATATCTGCTGCGGGAGTGGCCGTGGACCCACGAAAGGTTGAGAGTATATGCACTTGGCCACGACCTCAGCATGTGAAGGGGGTGCGAGGGTTTTTGGGATTAACAGGGTACTACCGCAAGTTCATCAAGAATTATGGGAAGATTGCTAAACCATTAACTGAATTGCTTAAAAAGAATAATTTCGGGTGGAATGAAGAGGCAGACAGAGCTTTCGAAGAGTTAAAAGCAGTGCTTAGTACCGCTCCAGTGTTACAACTGCCAGACTTCACGAAAGAATTTGTTATTGAGTGTGATGCATCAGGGAAGGGCATTGGGGCTGTTCTATGTCAAGATGGGAAACCCTTGGCATTTTTCAGTAAAGCTTTGGCAGCAAGAGCATTGGCCAAATCTACCTATGAAAAAGAAATGATGGCCCTGGTTTTGGCTATTCAACATTGGCGGCCTTATTTGTTAGGTCGCAAATTCGTGGTTATGACCGACCACAAATCATTACGCTCTTTGCTTCAACGGATCACCACACCCAACCAACAACATTGGTTAGCCAAATTGATGGGCTATGAGTTTGAGATTAAGTACAAAGCGGGAGTAACCAATAGCGCAGCAGATGCGTTATCACGAATCGAAGGGACAACAGAGTTATGCGGGGTATCCATGCCCTTTTGGCTTGAGTTTGATGAGCTGCGGCAGACAGTGCTTAATGATCCTATGCTACAACAAGTGATCAGGCGAGTGGGGTTGGCAAACGATCACATGGGACCCTATACAGTGGCCAATGGTAACTTACTATACAAAGGCAGGCTAGTGCTACCTAAGGGGTCGATTTGGGTTCAGAAGGTCCTGGAGGAATGTCATACTACCCCATCAGGGGGCCATTCCGGCGGATTACGTACACTAAAACAAGTAGCCGGAAACTTCTATTGGGTGGGTATGAAGGCTGATGTCCTTAAAATGGTAGCCGAATGTGATATATGTCAGCGCCAAAAATACCAAGCTACAACACCCTCAAGGTTGCTACAACCCCTGCCCATCCCGGAATCCGTGTGGGAGGATGTGTCCATGGACTTCATCGTGGGGTGCCAAAATCACGGGGATTTGATGTGATCATGGTCGTGGTGGATAGGCTGTCCAAATACAGTCATTTTATACTGCTCAAACATCCTTTCAATGCCAAAGGAGTGGCAGAATACTTTATCAAGAAAATCGTTTGCATGGCGTCCCTCGGTCTATTGTTAGTGATCGAGATCCGATTTTCATGAGTTCTTTCTGGATTGAATTGTTTAGACTGTATGGCACTAAGCTGGCTATGAGTTCAGCCTATCACCCGGAGTCGGATGGGCAAACGGAAGTGTTAAATAGGCGCCTTGAGACATACTTGAGATGCTTCTCATCTGAGCAACCCAAGGAATGAGCTCTTTGGATTCATTGGGCAGAATATTGGTATAATACTACGTACCATGTCTCGGCGGGGATGACCCCCTTTCAGATTGTGTATGGTAGACAACCTCCTGTGTTAACACAGTTTGTACTCGGGGGAGACGAAAGTGGCAGCTAGGGGGTTACAGATTCCTAATCTGGGATTTCTTGTTCTGCAGAATTCTAATATTCAATACATATTGTTTCATCATTATTGTTCCATCTCGTCTCTGTTGTTCTTTTGTCTAAATCCATAGAATCAGCCTAACAGAAGCCAAACCAAAACATGATGCGACCAGATACAACTACAGTGATTTCTATTGTTTGAAAGATTATTGGTTCAGAAACGTGATTTTGAATGCTCTATTCAGCAAATAGGAACCACTTTGGCAATTTTGAGATAGCCATTCAGTGAACTCTATCTCCAGTAACTACATGTTCATTCGTGTTGATGTCATTACATCAGACATCATGAAATACATCACGGGAAAAAAAAATTAAAAAAAAGAAATAAAAACAGTATAGGGAACTGAAATTGATATTTCATGCTTGATAGCTCGTCAACCAGGAAGAATTCAGAAAAAAACATAGTTATTGATAATCTACTTCAAGGTTGCCACCATATGTCCAACCAAATTCCATACACTACGGCAATCTCCGGAACTTCATCAATGCAGCTATTCGTTCAATTCAATACTTCGCCCTTTCACCAGCATTACACTCCCACCTTCGCCTAACCTAATGCTCCTCGTTTGATTCACAAGTTCACTAGCATCTTAAGCATTGATTAGGTGTGCAAACCTAATTCCCCAACACCAAACAAATATCTAGTCATCCTAAGAAAGAAGTATGAAAACGAAATAAAATATTAGATAAATTTTCATCTCTATATATTGTAGCATCCAAGGATAACAGAACAGATAAACAATATATCACAAAAATAGGAGACAAGAAGTTGTTACACTCCCATGGAAATTGATCGTGTACCCACCTCTTTGCGCAGTTGCATTGGCAGCAGCATCCAGGCTTCTTAACCTATGTAGGATCTCATCTACAAACTTCTGTCTCAAATGCTGGGGCAATTTCACCATTCTTTCTTCTTTTACCAATATTGTCTTTAATTGTGTTACCTTCAACACAAAGCATGATTCAGTCGGTCAAAATGACAACAGAAAGCAACCATCTGAAACCAAATAAGTTCTAAAGTGCCCTGAAATACTTCCCAAAAAACTGAAAATGAGATCTCACCAATTTAATAAGCTCTGTGGGTTCAGATGCTTTTCGCATTTGATTAGACTCTTCCATTTTCCTAATCTGATCCTTGCTGTACCTAAATGCTGTAAGATCGCAGCAGATAATATAAGACGCAGTCTTAGAAGGGGTAATATGAAGTAAAACATCTCAAAAGGACCTAAAACTAACCAACGAATTTCCAAGAAATTCATATAAATCAAGACTCCAAGAGCGAACCTAAATCCAAATCTTGGTATTACACAACACAAATTCACGAACAAACCATTGAACAATTGAGCATGCCAAACTAAGCCAAATCATATAGGGGCATCCTAAGAAAAGGGAAAAAAAAGAATTCAAAACATCAACATCTTAAAAAGGCAAAAGTCGATCACCTGAAATTTCACAAAACTAACCACTTCACCACCTCCTAAAGATCGACAGAATTCGCAAATGGGTTTCCAACAGTGCAAAACATGGCAAAAGAGCAGCTAAATAGCCACAAAAATCAAAACTTGAACAAGCCCTTACTTGTCTGAGAATCACTGATGGGGTACATATACAGAGTATTGTAAAGGGAGTGGAGCACATAGAGAGCAACAACAATGTTGACGGAGCAAACAATGAGAGTGGTTTTCCTGTATGAACACCATCTCCCTCTGCCATTATTATGTCCCCACTCTCCTCTAGCCATTACTCACCAATCCCTTCTCCTTCTTCAACCTCTCCTCCATCCCATCACCGCATTTGCTCCACACATCTCAAGAAATCAAGAAAATCCCTCTATACGTGTGAAATACTTCTCTTTCTTGACAAAATCGAAATTTTTTGGATGCTTTCGGAAGGGATCAAATGGGATCGACCGTAACCAACGGACCCTTCCCGTTTCTTGGTTGGTATGTTGTAGATTAAAGCAATAAAATACTTGGAGTAGAGCCCGATCGCGCGACCAATCGCATTAATCTTGCGTACAATATTGATATCACCAATTGGTAAAACAGAGGTTAATGTCCGAGGCCAAGTGTGGGCCAACTATGCTTTATTTGGTACATTAACGACGAAAGTGTGAAAAATCAATCAAGATGCTGTATATAGCAATTATTCCGGTTATAGATTATTTATTTGTTGTAATTTTTTTTCATTGTTAAAGAAATGGCAAAAGCTAGTTCAAATAGGAGTTTGTCTTTGTCTAGATATTGGACTATCAGAATATTTATCCAACCAATGTGAAACACAACTAACACACCAATACACCTCTCTCAAGCTCAAAAATGAACTAACACACAAATACATTCCTCTCATGCCCAAGAATGAAATGACCGAAGCGTAGAGACATTAACGGGTGGCTCAACTATGAGACGGGTGGCCATAGTTGGACTGCCCATAGTTGGGTCACTCGTCTCATAGTCGGGTCATCCGTTAATGTCTCCACGCTCCAATCGTTTCATTCTTGGGCGTGAGAGAGATGTATTTGTGTGTTAATTATGTCCCACATCAGTTGGGTAAATTATCTTGGAAGTTCCTTATATAGACAAAGACAAACCTCTCAGTAACGTTCCAAAATTATAGAACGCTACTAAACATACTATCTTATTTAAAACAAATGTGGAAAATAAAAAAACTTTCATTAAAAGAAAATATTGTGCACCAATAAAGTTCTGCTGACAGCGCGCTAGTGCATTTTCTTTTCGCCCGACCGTTTACTGTGTTTCATGTCCCTCGACATACTCATAAATGACATCATTAACATCATCAATATCTGTACCATTAAAGTATAAAGTCTAAAAACTCAACAAGCATTGTTCGTATCCAAAATAATTACATAGTAAAAACTCATCATGCTTTGAACATTTAAACATACTATGAAATTCATGCATAAACATAAACATTAATTTCTTCATCTTGGGGTGGTGAAATATGTGCAATTGTGGTATTCATATCTTATGAGCACATGAGAACCATAAACATAATCATTAATTTTTTCATCTTGGGGTGGTGAAATATTTGCAATTGTGGTATTCATATCTTATGAGCACATGGGGTTCTCGTGATCACGGTCGTTGTACAACAAGCATATAGATGTACCATCCAAACTAGTTTGCTAATATGCGCATCATCTCTGTACCGTCCATACTGACCTTGGCCAATATGCACACCTTCATTCTTTGGGAAGGCCCTTCCGGAGCTCATCCCGAAGTATCAGTCTCGTACTGCTACCACAAGAACAAATACAACATCCAAAATACTTTAACATGCGTCATTGAAAACATTATCATCATAACTTCGTCATTTTTGCTCGTCATAAACATTTCGTGTCTTTGAAAACTTTCATGCTTAAAAAAAATCATGCATGATGTTTGAAAGAAATGAGTTCAACAACTTTACATTCATAAAACTTCATCTTTCATAATGAACATAGCTTTCATGAGTAAAAATAGCATATAGATACAATACATAGCTAATTCGATCCACGTGAGTTGTTCTTTCCGTTTTTGACATCAAAACTTGAAAAAAAATTTCCATAAAGCATTTTAAAAATGTTTAAAATACATTAAAAAATCATAAAATTAAATTTAGGACCTCAAATTTGAAAAAAAAAAAAAAAAAAAGTTACTGGCCGACCCACGCTGGGGGGCACGCCCGCGTTGCTCAACGAGGGTGGGTGGAGCAATTTTATGTCCAAATTCATTCCAAACGACATTCAACCATCAAAAAAACTTAAAAACATATCGAGGTACTCTTTTTAAACAATCTCATCTCAAGATTGAACCCAAAAACACATAAAAAAAATCTTGACCATCAACCAAAAATTAGATTTGGACTCTTTTAAAATTAAGATGCAAACTCTCAAAACGTAATCAATATCTCGTCAAGAACGACCTATGTTTCACGAATACATATAATCATACATCATTCTCTTCAATACTCTTGAAAATTCATGTCATATACAATCCATACACATCAATATACAGATTGTTCATATCAAAATACTTATATTCTTGAATGGTGGTTTCAAAAGTGTTAAAAACTTTCCTGATCATTGTAGATTGGGGATAATCGGCACTTTGGTAACGCTTCTAGCCTTGAACGGACTAGAACAAAGGTTTCTGCTTGCCCTTGGTGCAGGTTTTGAACGTGAAGAGGGAAAAGAGAATGGGAGTAGGCGGCGTGTGAGTGAGAGAAAAGTTGAGGAGAAATTACACACTCAAAAATTTGTAACTAATGGGCTTGAAAGTCGGTCTATTAGTTGCAAATACAGACTTTTAATTTTTTCTCACCTAACTATTAAAATAACACCGCACCAACTCTAAACATGAAATATTTTCTTGACCTCGTTCGAAGGCTAGTCTCATTCCTCGGTCCAGAATTAATCTCAACCTGAAAATATTACAATTAATTTGGAGCATTAAATCATCAGACATAATCACATCATAACTTTAAATTTCATAAATCATATTCATAAAACCATAAACAATTGTTACGCCTTAAACACATATAAATCTCGTATATTGAGATTAATATCTTTAATGCATTAACATGTCCCATTTATTTTTGTTTTGATGACTACAAAACTAGGTTAAATATTTCTAACGATTTCAAGTGAGAAACTTGCAGGAATTAAAATTAATTAATTTGAAGATATATTATGCAAGTCTTTGGATATATTTTTCGAGATAAAAGAAAAATTTTGGAGTTGCCTTACTACACAACGGAAGCTCCATTATGGTAACGGAAGCTCCGCTATACTGAAGAACGGAAGCAGACCGGAAGCATGCACAACGGAAGCTCCGATGTGACAACAAAAGCTCCGATAGGCACCAGAAACCAAGGAATGTGTTCGAGATCTGTTGGGAGAAAAAAAAATTAATGTAGCAGCAACGGAAGCTCCGATGCAGTACCGGAAGTTCCGATCTCAGCTGGCGCCAAGTTTTTTAAATTTAAATCTGCTCAACAACGGAAGCTCCGATGCAGTACCGGAAGCTTCGATAGCAACCGAATTGCAACTATAAATAGAGGTCATTCCAAGCTATTTGAAGACATCCAATTCACTCTCATCTCTTGCAAGCATCTCCTCTCATTCAAAGTGTTCTATCAAGAGTTATTCAATATATTCGCTCAAAAATCAAGAGTTGTTTGTAAAAATCATTTGTGAGTTGGTTGTGCGATCATTGTAAATACTTGAGTGTGAAACCAAGTATGTTGTGTGATTGTTGAGGCTATCCTTGGAGCCCTTAAGGCCAAGTGTATCGAGTTGTATCGGCGTGGTGATCGTGTTGAGTTGTACGGCTATCCTTGGAGCCATCAAGGCCAAGACGTTCTAAGTGTTAGTTGATCCTTGGTTAATAGACCTTAACCAAGAAGGGGAGACGTAGACGATTTATCGTCGAACTTCCATAAACACCTCTTATCCATTTTACTGCTTTATTTACATTACGCGTTTATTTACCGCATTTATTTTTTTATTGCTTTATGTCTTTCGCTTGTGGATTTGCATAATCGCTTTAAATTGCTAAAGTTTCCAATAGAACTTAAATCCCCCCCCCCCCCAATTAGGTTTTAACAAGTGGTATCAAAGCCACACTTTTGAAAAAAATTTCAAAAGGTTCTAATCGCAAATCTAGCGAGTGATTATGCTCAAGGGCAATCAACCAATCGTGCTCCTCTTTTCAACGGCATAAACTAAGGTTATTGAAAAAATTGAATGTATCTATATATCCAATCCGTAGATTATGACCTTTGGAAAGTAACAGTGAAAGGTCACTATATACCTATGAAAGAGGTTGAAGGAGTTCAAATTCCTAAGGGAATTGATGACTTTTCAAAGGAGGATATGAAATTAATGTAGTAAACCAAATTCCATTTTAAGATAATAATATGTTAAACATGATTAAGGGTTACTAATTAAAAAAATCAGAGCACAAGTCAAGATCAAGAACACATGGTATGAGAATGAGCTAGGGTTGATGGATTTGACCATGGGCTCGGGTCGGTCATGAGTGGCTCGGGTCGGACATGGTTGAGCATCAAGAGCTTGGCCGTGTGTGTGTGGCTTTGTCTAGGGCTCGGGTATGGCACTAGGGCTCGGGCATTGAGCTAGGGCTTGGTCGTGGAGGTGGATTTAGCTCAGGCGTGGAGCTTGGTTTGAGCTCGGATGTTTCCTTGGGTTCTCTAGAGAATGGTGGCGGGCTTGGACTTAAGATCTCGGCCAAGAGAATGTGTAGCTCGGGTCGGGTCTAGGAGTTCAAGAAAGTGTTTTGAAAGGCCAAGGTAGTGTTCGGTCATGGGAAGAGAACATTGTGTTCAGGTCAGGAATGAACATGTGTCTTACCAAAATCGGAGCATGTATAAGCCTAAACCCTCAAGGACAGGCAAGCACGTGTGTGGACGCTTGCATGAGTAACAGCTGGCGCCTAAGCATGAGCTGTCAAAAAAGGTAGTGACTCAGCTCAAGCATTTGATACGTGGCGTGCATACAGGAGCTCGGACGTCTCGACATCAGCTTGAGAATCCCGAACACCCCAGATATTCGTCTATAAATAGGAGCTGGGGATTCAGTTATTTTTCACATCACTTCCATCTTACTTCTCATTTCTGTTCGGGAAGAAGTAGCTCGGGAGCTTGGGAAGGAGTAGCTTGGGAGTTCGGGAAGGAATAGCTCGGGAGCTCGGGGTGGGGCTTGAGACCAGTTCGGGTCGGGTTTGACCTAGGGCAGCTAGGGGTTGTCTTCTTCTAGCTTAGTTCAGACTTCGGTGTTAGGTACATACACATTGACTGAGATTTTCAGCGAGTATACATGTTTATATGTTACATTTATTTGGTATTATTATGTGGCATGATGTATGTTTTACCGCTTTCTATATCCATATATCATGTGCACATACATGTTGAGCCTATACCTTGTTATACCTGATTATATAGCCGCTCAGCTCTATACTCGATAGTCTGTCATTGAGAGTACCGCGACGGCGGGGACATGTATGTCTGACTACTCTGGTGTACTAGATGAGTGTGGTTGCACCCAAAGGTTGATCCATGAAGTGGCAGCACTCATGTGGCGCTGGTACTGAGCATGACTTTTCAGATGACCCTTTACCAGTGATCATGTTGCATGCATCATATACATATGTTTACTCATGTTTATGTACTGGGCATTAGCGCTCATGTCCTAGTTGTTATCTTGGACACCTATTCCACGGGGCAGGTCGCAGGATGGACGGAGCCGGTAGTTCGAGGCAGGACTAGAGAGCTGGAGCCTGTCAGGGGATTTTATACAGCAGGATTTGTTTAGTTGTATAATGTTTACTTTTAAAGTTCTTCGATATGGTTGTATCACTACAGTATTAAGCCTGAACTTGTTTTACTAAGCTGATATGTAAATTATGGATTATGTTTCCGCACGTTTTTACTCTTTTAAGAATTTTGTTGTATTAAGTTTAATGCATGCTATTAGTTGCCAGTTAGTAGGTGATTCCATGCAGGGTCACTACATTTTTGGTATCAGAGCATGCATAGATTTTGGTATTAGTACTTGGGATTTACTCTAGTCTTAAGTAATTATTGCGCATTTGAGATTTTAATGTGCAATTGTTTTCAGGATATGGCTGACGAGAGTCACGGTAGTGTTGGCCAGGGAGGTGGTCATCATCATCGTCACCATCGCCATCATGATGATCGACATCGTCCTCATGAGGGTAGAAGTCGCTACACTATCAATTAGTTCATGCAAGTAGGACCGAAACCCTTGTTGGGAGGTCAGAATCCTGAACAGGCAAGAGGTTGGATGTCTAAACTCGAGAGTGCTTTTCGAGATTTCGAGTGCACTGAAGACGCATGAGAATAATTATCCAGTACATGATCTCGAGTTAGCCGCCATTGTATTTGCGCTCAAGATCTGGAGGCATGATCTTTATGGCGAGAAATTTGAGATATTCACGGATCACAAGAGTCTGAAATATTTATTCACTCAGGCGGAGTTGAATATGCGACAGAGACGCTGGATGGATCTTTTGAAGGATTATGATTTTGAAATCAAATATCATCCAGGTTCTGCTAATCTTACTGCTGATGCCTTGAGTCGGCAGGTGAGACTTTCTTCACTTCAGACTAGTGAAGTATCTCATTTGATTCAAGAGTGCTGTTCATTGAGTTTTACGCTTAAGAACAGGAAAGAGAGAAATGAGATTCGATTGTATACTATTCTATCTGAGCCAACATTGTATTCTCGGATCAGAGATGCTCAGATATCTGATGTTAAGACTTAGCGTTTGGCACGTCTAGCCAATGGAGTTAATACATCTAGATTCCATTATCAGGCAAATGGTTTATTGTGCTTATCGAATCGGGTGGTTGTACCTGATGTTGCGGATCTCAGGAATGATATTCTTTCTCAAGCTCACAGAAGTCGATTATCAGTTCATCCTGGAAGCATGAAAATGTATAAGGACTTGCGAACTAGATTTTGGTGGAAAGGGATGAAGCGGAGTGTATATCAATTTGTTTCAAGATGTTTGGTTTGTCAACAGGTCAAGGCTGAACACCGACGACCAGGTGGATTACTGCAGAATCTTGAGATTCCCGAATGGAAGTGGGATGACTATTGATTTTGTCACCCACTTGCCTATGATGTCACGTCAGTGTGATGCTATATGGGTCATTGTTGACCGTTTGACGAAATCAGCACATTTCATTCCTTACAACCGGAAATATTCTTATGATCGCATGACACGCTTATATATCCATGAGATAGTGAGATTGCATGGAATTCCAGTGAGAATAGTCAGTGATAGAGACCCGCGATTTACCTCACATTTTTGGGGTAGTTTTCAGCAGGCATTGGGTACCACTCTGAGTTTGAGCACTGCATATCATCCGGAGACTGACGGGAAGTCAGAGCGGACTATTCGTACGTTGGAGGATATGCTACGTTCTTCTGTCATGGGCTTTGGCTTATCTTGGCAGGATCAGTTACCTTTGATCGAATTTGCTTACAATAACAGTTATCATCGTAGTATTGATATGGAACCTTTCGAGGCATTGTATGGTTGACGGTGTCGTACTCCGTTATGTTGGGATGAAGTTGGAGAACGACAAGTTGAGGGTCCTGAGTTGGTGCAGCAGATCATAGACAAGGTAGATTTGATCAAGCGAAGGATCAAAGCAGCTCAAGATAGACAAGCCAGTTACGCTAATATTCACCACAGGCCATTACAGTTTGAGCCTGGTGAATATGTATTCTTACGAGTGTCACCATTCAGGAAGGTGATGAGATTCGGTGTGAAAGGCAAGTTATCACCTCGTTTCATTGGGCCTTTCCAGATACTGGAGAAGATCGAAGATGTTGCTTATCGTTTGGCGTTACCGCCATCTCTTTCCAGTATACATAATGTTTTTCATGTGTCGTTACTTCGACAATACATAGCTGATGAATCACATGTGATTCAGTCTTTTGATATTCAGCTAGAGCCAAATCTGTCTTATGTTGAACGACCACTCCGTATCCTAGACAGGAAGGAGAAAGTGCTTCGGAACAAGACTATACCACTTGTGATGGTACAATGGCAACGTTGAGGCGTTGAAGAAGCAACTTGGGAAATCGAGAGCCGTATGCAAGTAGAATATCCTGAGTTGTTTGCTTTGTACTTTTAATTACCATGTAAAGATGTAATTACCTTTTGTTGCAATAAAACATGGTTTTCTGTTTCATATTGTTATCTTAATTTGTCTTTAGATTTTATTTCGCGAACGAAATATGTAAAGGTGGGGAGAATGTAGTAACCCAGATTTCATTTTAAGATAATAATATGTTAAACATGATTAAAGGTTACTAATTAAACAAATCAAAGCACAAGTCAAGATCAAGAACACATGGTATGAGAATGAGCTAGGGTTGATGGATTTGACCATGGGCTCGGGTCGGACATGGTTGAGCATCAAGAACTTGGCCGTGTGTGTGTGTCTTTGGATAGGGCTTGGGCATGGCACTAGGGCTCGGGCGTGGAGGTGGATTTAGCTCGGGCGTGGAGCTTGGTTTGAGCTCGGATGTATCCTTGGGTGCTCAAGAAAATGGTGGAGGGCTTGGACTTAAGATCTCGGCCAAGAGAATGTGTAGCTCGGGTCGGGTCTAGGGTTCAAGAAAGTGTTGTGCAAGGCCAAGGTAGTGTTCGGTCATGGGAAGAGCACATTGTGTTCAGGTCGGGAATGAACATGTGTCTTACCAAAATCGGAGCATGTATAAGCCTGAACCCTCAAGGACAGGCAAGCAGGTGTGTGGACGCTTGCATGAGTAACAGCTGGTGCCTAAGCATGAGCTGTCAAAAATGGTAGTGACTCAGCTCAAGAATTTGATACGTGGCATGCATACAGGAGCTCGGACGTCTCAACATCAGCTTGAGAATCCCGAACACCCCAGATATTCGTCTATAAATAGGAGTTGGGGATTTAGTTATTTTTCACATCACTTCCATCTTACTTCTCATTTCTGTTCGGGAAGAAGTAGCTCGGGAGCTCGGGAAGGAGTAGCTCGGGAGTTCGGGAAGGAATAGCTCGGGAGCTCGGGGTGGAGCTTGAGACCAGTTCGGGTCGGGTTTGACCTAGGACAGCTAGGGGTTGTCTTCTTCTAGCTTAGTTTAGACTTCGGTGTTAGGTACATACACATTGACTGAGATTGCCAACGAGTATACATGTTTATATGTTGCATTTATTTGGTATTATTATGTGGTATGATGCATGTTTTACCGCTTTCTATATCCATATATCATGTGCACATACATGTTGAGCCTATACCTTGTTATACCTGATTATAGAGCCGCTCAGCTCTATACTCGATAGTCTGTCACTGAGAGTACGACGAAGGCGGGGACATGTATGTCTGACTACTCTGGTGTACTAGAAGAGTGTGGTTGTACCCAAAGGTTGATCCGTGAGGTGGCAGCACTCATGTGGCGCCGGTACTGAGCATGACTTTTCAGATGACCCTTTACCAGTCATCATGTTGCATGCATCATATACATATGTTTACTCATGTTTATGTACTGGGCGTTAGCGCTCACGTCCTAGTTGTTATCTTGGACACCTATTCCATGGGGCAGGTCGCAGGATGGACGGAGCCGGTAGTTCGAGGCAGGACTAGAGAGCCGGAGCCTGTCAGGGGATTTTATACAGCATGATTTGTTTAGATGTATAATGTTTACTTTTAAAGTTCTTCGATATGGTTGTATCACTACAGTATTAAGCCTGAACTTGTTTTACTAAGCTGATATGTAAATTATGGATTATGTTTCCGCACGTTTTTACTCTGTTAAGAATTTTGCTGTATTAAGTTTAATGCATGCTATTAGTTGCCAGTTAGTAGGTGATTCCATGCAGGGTCACTACAATTAATCTCTCAAAATGCTAAAGTTATGAATATTTTGCATTGTTTCCTAGATATGAACGAGTACAACCGGATCTCGATGTGCTCTTCCGCAAAAGAAATTTGAGACAAATTGGAGATATGCCACGAGGGAACCAACCAAGTCAAAGAAACCAAAATTGATCTCCTACAGCTCAAATATGCGACCTTCGAGATGGAAGCCAATGAAGACGTAGATACAATGTTCAGGAGGCTTACTAAAATCATCAACGAGCTAGCCCAACTTGGAGAACAATATCCATCCAAACAATTTTGGAGGAGAGCTATACGCGCCCTACCTAAGGAGTGGGATGCCAAGAGAACGGCCATCATTGAATCCAACAAAGGCGACACCGCATCCTATGATCTTGATCAACTCCATGGTACCCTAAAAACCCATGAGTTAGAAGTGTCTACAAGGAAAGAATCAAAGAATGAGGATGAGAAGATCAAGGCAAAGGGGATTGCCTTATCCACCCAAGTCGAAGAAGATGATGATGATGATATGGCACTCTTCGCAAGAAAGTTCAAACAGTTCATGCGAAGAAACAAATTCAAGAAAGAGAAGAAGTCGGACAAGGAAGTAACATGCTACAACTGTAAAAAATAAGGCTACTATGCAAATGAGTGCCCCCTCAAGAAGAAGGTTGACAAAGGCAAGAAGAAAGCCCTAATAGCAACATGGAGCGACAGTGATGATGACGAGGAGGAAGCTAACATCTGCCTCATGGCTAGAAGTGATGAAATCGTCTCCGAAGACGATTATGAGGTACCTTCTTACGATGAATTAATACATGTCTATAAGCTTATGTTTGACATGTCTAAATCACTTAGAAAGGAAAATAGAAACCTCAAAACTGAATTAGAATCTAAGGAGCATGAAAACCTAAGATTAAAGGATGACATAACTCACTTAGAAAAATCATTTGATAAATTCAATGTTAGTAGTAATAAATTGAATAATTTAATAAACATGCA
The DNA here is from genome assembly GCF_033568475.1 of Henckelia pumila. Taxonomy (NCBI): domain Eukaryota; kingdom Viridiplantae; phylum Streptophyta; class Magnoliopsida; order Lamiales; family Gesneriaceae; genus Henckelia; species Henckelia pumila. The sequence continues at coordinate 196,574,381 of NC_133121.1, forward strand.
AAAATGTAGCTTTGATAAGGGTAGAATAGGGTATGGTAAGAAATCTATAGACTTTGCTAGCCTTATTGCTAAAGCTAAAATGAGATCACCCCCTACATGCTCTTACTCTTGTAAAATAGGACATGCTAGACATAAATGTAGATTTTTGAAATGTCAATATGATAAAAAAAGAGCTATATGAAATGGAGGCCTAAGAGTACATAACAAATCATCAGTCGGCATTATGAGAACTTGATCTAAGGGAGTTTATCATAGACCGGTTTAAATTACCTTGACTTGCGACTGATCTTCCTGATGAACGCTGCTCTGTCCAAGGAAATAGGTTTTTAAAGAGGCCATAGCCCTACCTACTACTAGGAGCACTCTTGGAAAGTGTCGATGATTTCTCTATGAGAGACTAAACTCTTAGAAATTTATTTGATATCTCTCTTTTCTAACAACGTGGACCCAAAAGAACTAAAGGGTACCAAAATTAGTTTTTGCAGAGAAATAGGAAAAATGTTTTTCCTAGCATATGGTATCTAGACAGTGGATGTTCTAGACATATGACGAGGAACAATGAGCTACTCCAATCAGTCAAACCAAAGGAGAAGGGAACTGTCACCTTTGAAGACAACAACAAAGGAGTAATTGAAGGAATCGACTCAATAGGTATTTCTAAATCCTGCTTGATTGATGATGTACTCCTAGTGAAAGAACTTAAGCATAATCTACTAAGCATAAGTCCATTATGCGATAGAGGTTATGAAGTCAAATTCACTCCCCAACACTGCACTATATCACTCACAACTGACAAATCCATAAATTTCAAAGGATATAGAAGAGAAAATGTTTACAAGGTTTCTTTAAATAATTTATCTTTGACAAATATTAAAGCCTTGTATCCTTGAATGTTGATGACAACATTTTTTTGTATAGACGATAAGGTCATGTTGGTCCTAGTACCATTGAAAAACTTTTTAAACTTGATTTAGTTGTTGGTATGCCAAAACTCAATTTAAAATTAGATTATGTTTGTGATGCGTGTCAGCTTGGCAAACACACAAAAGAATCTTTTAAAAGAAAAATTTTTGTATCTACTTCTATGCCCCTTGAACTTCTCCACCTAGTTCTATGTGGTCCCTCGAGGAACGCTAGCCTAGGAGGAAAGCTTTATGCATTTGTTATTGTGGATGATTTCTCACGTTTCACGTGGACGTTGTTTTTAGCCCACAAAAATGATGCCTTTGATTATTTTAAAACTTTTGTCAAACGTGTTGAGAATGAAAAAACTCTTTCAATAAAACAGATCCGTAGTGACCACGGAACTGAATTTCAAAATGAGAGTTTTACAAATTTTTGTGAAGAGAAAGGCATCGGTCATAATTTTTCTTGTCCTAGGACTCCTCAACAAAACGGGGTCGTTGAAAGGAAAAATAGGACACTTGTGGAGATTGTGAGGACCATGATATGTGAGCATTCTCTACCAAAATATTTTTAGGCTAAAGCAATGAACACTGCCTGTTATATCATCAATCGCGTATCAATAAGGCTCATTCTCAAGAAAACTCCATTTGAATTATGAAGAGGGAGAATCCTAACATTTCTTATTTTCGGGCTTTTGGATCTAAATGCTACATCCATAATAATGGTAAGGATAATCTCGGTAAGTTTGATGACAAGCCCGACAAGGGCATCTTTCTTGGATTTTCTACCTCAAGTAAGGCTTATAAAGTATTTAATAAACGTACTTTACTTGTTGAAGAATCTATGCATGTTGTATTTGATGAATCTATTTCTGTAGTTTCTCGTACTATTAACGATGATGTAGATTTACTCGAAGAAGAGATGACTTCCTCAAACCTGAATGATATAGATGTTTCTATTGAGGAAACTCCACTATCGAAGGAATGGACGCTTCACAAAGATCATCCTATGGATCTTATCATTGGAAGTCCTTCGAAGGGAGTAACCACTCGATCATCCACTTAATAATATTTGCAATCATCTTGCTTTTGTTTCGCATGTTGAACCTAAATGCATTGATGATGCTTTGTTAGATGATGCATGGATTATTGCTATGCAATATTAATTAAATGAATTCAAGTGTAATGATGTTTGGTGTCTTGTTCCTAGGCCGCATGATAGATCTATTATTGGTATTAAATGAGTCTTTAGAAATAAACTTGATGAGCATGAAACTATCACTAGAAATAAATTTAGGCTTGTAGAGAAAGTATAAAGTCAAGAAGAAGACATTGATTATGATGAAACATATGCTCCTGTTGCCCGACGTGAATCTATTCGCATGTTGCTTTCTTTTTCCTGCTCTAGAAACTTTAAATTATTTCAAATGGATGTCAAAAGTACCTTTTTAAATGGTGATTTAAAAGAGGAAGTTTATATTGAACAACCTGTTGGCTTTGTTGATTCGTTATTGCCTGATCATGTGTATAAACTAAACAAAGCTTTGTATAGTTTGAAACAAGCTCCTAGAGCTTGGTATTAAAAACTGTCTACTTTCCTTCATTCAAATGGTTTTTCGAGAGAAAAAGATTGACATTACTTTATTTACCAAAAATGTTAAATATGATTTGTTGATTGTGCAAATTTATGTTGATGATATAATTTTTGGTTCTACTGACAAATCTCTCTGTCAAGAATTCTCCAAGCTTATGCAGGATCACTTTGAGATGAGCATGATGGGAAAACTTAACTATTTTCTTGGATTGCAAATCAAATAGTGCAAGGATGAGTTCTTGGTGAACCAAAGCAAGTACATCAAGGAGATTCTAAAGAAGTATGAAGAACACAAAATCATCATCCACACCGATGAGTGTCCAAAGGAATCACATTTGTTTGCCTTAAAACGCATTTTCAAATATCTTTCAAATACTCCAAATCTCGGCTTGTGGTATTCGAAAAACTATTTCTTTGATTTAAAAACGTACTGTGATGCCGAATTTGGTGGATATAAGGTGGACAGGAAAAGTACTAGTGGAACTTGTTTCTTTTTAGGAAACTGTTTAGTTTCTCGATTTTCAAAGAAACAAAATTGTGTTGCGTTGTCAACGACCAAAGCCGAATACATGGCTGCAGGTAGTTGTTGTGCGCAAATTCTTTGGATGAAGCATCAATTTCTTGACTATGGCATATCTTTTTCAAAAATTCCTATTTTTTGTGACAATACCAGCGTCATATGTCTAACAAAGAATCCGATTCAACACTCTCGCACTAAACATATTGATATTCGTCATCATTTTATTTGTGACCACATCGAACGAAATGAAGTTGAACTTCAATATGTTGACACTAAAAATCAAATTACCGATATTTTTACAAAACCACTAGATGAAAATACTTTTATTCGTTTGCGTGGTGAACTTGGCATGTGGTAGCGCTTAATCGCGTCACGCCCAAATTACCCGACTCAATCAGATAAACAAATAATGCAGTAGTGTGAGTAGGGATCATTCCCACGAGAAAAGGTAAATTTAATATGTTCTAAATAAATAAAAGGGGGTTTTGAAGTTTGAGATTAACTACTGAAAATTTTAAACAATTAAAATTCACTAACATGAAAGATTGAATAATAAACTTGGAGAAATCAATAAGAGGCGAGACTTGTTATCGGTCGACTACACCCTTGATATTCATTCATTCAATCATCGATTCCCTAAAAATAATTAGTCCTATTAAATATTTGTCACTGAAAACTAAATTCCTGTTTCACCGTAATTTTAGTTAATTAGAAAACAACATTCTAAATTAACCCTTACCAATGAACTAACCCGATAACAGCAATCTAGATTTAAATCTACGGTAGGATTCAAACTAGTAAAAATGACGAACCTAGACAACACAAACACCAGCGGTTGTATTTTGCCTAGTCAATAATTGATCCTACGATTTAATAAACTCAACAGCAGAAAACATCAAACGTAGTTGCTTCGCAAATTAGATTGTTCAAAAAATTACGGATTTGAATTCTAATTTAGCTATCGTTCGCAATACAAAACTCTAAGATGGTCAATCCTAAAATCTCACATACAAACATGAAATCAAACAGATCAAAGATTGATACTTAATAAAGATTAAACACTACGAATCGAATCTCATGAACAAAATATATCAAGGTTTCATCTCCCTCAACCAAGTATTAAAAGGTTTAGCTACAACGATTCATCACCAAATCAATAAAAATTCAAAGAAAAGAAGAAAACTAGAGAAGAAATTGAGGAGCAAAACCTAGCCTCCCAGAGAGAGTCTCGAAATCTAATAATAATCCTTAAAAACAGAATTAAGAGTCTAAAAAAAACTAGAGTCCAAAATAACAAAATTTCCAAAATTAAAAAATCATTCCTGAACAGGCCTGCGCGCTCGATTGCATGGAGTACGCCCGATCGATCGCGTGAAAATATGCGTTTCTCTGTTTTCAACTTCTCGGCCCGCGCTCGATCCTGCTGAGTACGTGGGGTCGATCGCGTGGAAATATGCAAAATTTTGCCTTCATAATCCGGATACCTCGCTCGATCCTATTGAGTTCGTGGGATCGATCGCATGGGAAAAACCAATATTCTGCCTTCGTTTTCTTCATCTTGAAATCTTCTACACATTAAACTCGGGAGTATGTTATGAATATAAATGCATGCAAAAGATAAAACTAAGAAAAAACATGAAAAAACACAATTAAATGCATGCAAACTACCAACAAAATAACAACAAAATATGCAAACAAAACACGACTATCAAATACCCCCACACTTAATCCTTGCTCGCCCTCGAGTAAGTCATGCAAAAACAAAATGAAACACGATAAACACATAAGCAAGGACGATTATGCATAAAATTTAGCCTCAGAGAAAACTACTTTCATCCAAAAACAAGTTCATAACTACTCTCAATCATAAATGATATATCTTCAGTCGAATGCGAACGTGTGTGTGTGCCATGTTATCCCAGTTACATGCAACTTCAAAAGAACAAAGTTTCAAGACTGTTCGCCGATCTATAACAATTCAGTGCAGGTCTCACAATCAAGAACTCTCCTCCCAACAATCCATCAACAAAACACAACTCTCTCAAGCTAACTAAGCACTAATTTGCGATTTCTTTTGCAGTCCCAATAATTACCCGCATACTTAGCTATGAAATAGTGAATAGGATTTCAAACACATTTCAAGCCCGGATGGAGCTGATGCCTTACTAATTTATTTTTTCAAGGCTAAACCCCATTTTATTTTTTTCCGCAGACTTAGCCACAAACAAGATGAGTAGGATTTCAAACATCTTGCTTGCAACCCGGATGGAGTTGATTACTTCATAAAAATGCTATAAAAGCTGATTTTTTCTTTTCTACTTCTAAAAATACCCAAGAGAGTAAATGCTAAATCAACAGGATCATCAAGACTTAAGAACCATCAAGTTCCACAAACACCTATTATCGTGCAATGGTCCAACAGACATCCACGATATCTAATACATCGCTACACTTCACTGGTTAAACATGCGTGCTTAAGAATATTCAACAATCAACCTATGGTTTCTCATGTCCAATCAAGAGTAAAATTTTTCAAAAATTTCATTTTTCAACTACCTCATCATAGGCTAACAACTCATCCTCAACTTATGCATTTGAACAACAAAAATGACAACACAACAATATGATGCATAACAACACAAGAAAAATGCAAAAGAAAAGAAACAAAATGCAAAATGCAAACAATGCACCCCCCCCCCCCCACACCTAACCTAAGCATTGTCCTCAATGCATTACGAGACAAAACACAAACAAACAACGAAACAATATGCTAAGCGACAAAAGAAAAGCAAAACTCCCCTGGTTCAATGGTCGGCGACATCTTCCTCTTCATGCTCGGGAGGTAGGACGGGATCGGCGCCTTGAAAGTCAGAAGGCTGTGGAAATGGGATAGCCGGGGTCAATGTGGTGGGGTCAATCCCAAGCCGCTCGGAAATTCCTCGACAAATAAAGTCCAAGGCCTGAAAATTCGAGGCCACCGCTGCATTGAAAGCATTCTGATATTGGGCTTGATTGGCCAACGCTCGAACCGTGACAGTAGTGGTTCGGCGTGGAAGCGATGGAGGGCGTAGTGGGTCGGGCACCGGCACAAATTGATCGTCCACCATGAACTGGCTCCTCCGATATTCTCGTTTGGCATCGATAGTCGCGCCGTCAATAGGACGCATGGGTTGTAACCATTATTCGTCGGGTCGATGTGGCACCCCAGCGCGCAAGAACAGTTGCGTGATAATCATCGAAAATTAGAGACCCGCCGTCCTCATAGTGATGGAATGCCTCATCTGACTGTGTATCACACGCCCCACATTCACCGGTAATTGAAGATCAAGAGCGTAGAGTAAGACGGCCCTCTCAACATGGACCTCGCTCATGTGGGTAATGGGCATGAGGCGGCGGGATACAAAGATGTACCAAGTTGCCGGATCCATCAGCAGATATTTCTCTTTAAAGCACTTGAATGCAACCGGATCCCTCCAAGCAGCCCCGACCATGCATATTTGATGAATGACTTCGTCCAAATCCGGGCCGGAAGCTATGCTTTGGTAGAGACTATCATCGACGTCGGGCGTCTCCAAAAGGCTATTCAAATATTGTGGTGCATATGAAACTAGAATACCCCGAACGAAGGCCTTATCATCCGTGCGCGCTGCTGCATTGGCATAGAATTCCCTCACAATAGGGACAATAGCCGGGGATGGCTGTCGAGAAAATGGCCCCCCACCCACGGTTGACAACTTGGTTAGTCACATCGCTTTCGTAGTCCATTAGAGCAAAACCCCTCTCAGTAATAGGGGAGCGATGGGCTTTAGCATGATCGTATCGATCCCGAACTGCTTGGTTGACGAATTGGCCGGCTGGGTGGATTGGGTCCTGGGTATTCCTAACTCCTTGGCGAGATGATTCTTCGCGCTCTTGAGTGCGTTTTGGGCCCATAAATGTGTGAGATGAGCAAGAAATTTGACCGGGGCAATATATCGAACACGTGGCGTGCACTAAGAATTCCGGTGTTTCTTGGCAAAATCGGGCACTGGAGACGTGGAGAAGAGAAATAGGATGGTGAGTGCAATCCGTGTGGTGAGACCTGCAATTTGTCAAGAGAAATTGGTGACGATTTGAAAAATTCAAATTTGGGGATTTAGGGTTCTAGAGTAACCGAGAGAGAAGGAAAGAGAAAGTGAAGGGAAAAGGGGAGGAAAGAAATAAATAAAAAAAACGGGCTCAGGGGAGCGCGCTCGATCGCGTGAGTACGCAGGATCTAGTGCGCCATTTAAAATCCGGACAGAAACAAGGGCTGGAATCGCGCGCTCGATCGCGTGAATACGCGGGATCGAGCGCGCCCTTTAAAATTCCGGGGCAGAAACTTGGGGAAAAATGTGCGCTCGATCGCGTGAATACGCAGGATCGAGCGCACAAAGCTATAATTTTTTTTATTTTTTTTGAAATTTTCCAAAATTTAACGAAAAACAAACAAAAACAACAAAAAGCAACACTAAAACAAAGCAATAAAAGTAAGTAAGAGCAAAAGAGAAAGAAACACTGGGTTGCCTCCCAGTCAGCGCTAAATTTACAGTCAGTCTATAGCTCGACTGCATGCCGCGAATTTAGTCGACATTTGGCGGAGCATCAAGAGTGATGTCATGCTCATCCTCTCCGTCGTTCACTTGGATTCCTTCATGGTAGTGCTTTAGCCGGTGGCCATTCACCTTGAATGTTTTGGATGTGTCCAAACTTTGAATTTCGACTGCACCATGAGAAAAGACATTAGTTACAACAAACGGTCCATTCCAACGCGAACGTAACTTACCTGGAAACAACCGAATTCGGGAATGATAGAGCGACACTTTCTGACCGACTTCGAAGTTCCTTCTAGAGATCATCTTGTCGTGGAAGGCCTTTGTCTTGTCCTTGTAGATCTTAGAGCTGGCATATGCGTCATTGCGAATCTCTTCCAACTCTTGCAACTGCAGCTTCCGGTGCTCGCCGCTCTCATCCATCTGCATGTTAAAATGTTTGATAGCCCAATAGGCTCTATGCTCCAATTCCACTGGCAGATGGCATGGTTTCCCAAAAATCAACCGATATGGAGACATTCCAATCGGTGTATTGAATGCGGTTCTATATGCCCACAAGGCATCATCCAAATGCAAGCTCCAATTCTTTCTAGTAGGATTCACAGTCTTTTCTAGGATAGATTTGATCTCTCTGTTTGATACCTCAGCTTGACCGTTGGATTGTGGATGATATGCAGTGGAGATCCTGTGCGTCACATGGTACTTTTTAAGCAAACTCGCCACAGTTTGGTTGCAGAAGTGTGTACCTCTATCACTGATGAGGGCTCTCGGAATTCCAAACCTAGAGAAAATGTTATGCTTGATAAACTCTGCAACAACTTGAGAATCGTCAGTACGAATGGCCTTTCCTTCCACCCACTTCGAGACATAATCCATAGCAAGTAATATATAAACATAACCATATGAACTCGAAAAGGGTCCCATGAAGTCGATGCCCCACACATCAAAGATCTCACAAACTAGAATAGGTTGTTGGGGCATCTCCTTTCGTTGGGAGATGTTACCTGTCCTTTGGCATTGAGCGCACGACTTACAAAACAGGTAAGCGTCTCGAAATAAGGAAGGCCAGAAAAATCCGCTGTCCAACACCTTCCTTGATGTCCTTTTTGCTCCAAAGTGGCCACCACATGCATAAGAATGACAAAACGTGAGGATAGGGATTACCTTGCTCGCGGGGACACATCGACGTATAACTTGATCAGCGCAGTGTTTCCACAAGTATGGATCATCCCACACATAATACTTTGCATCTCTTCTCACTTTGTCTTTTTGCGCCCTTGAAAATTCAGAAGGAAACCCATTAGTAACTAAATAATTCACAATATTTGCGTACCAGGGTAATTCGGCGCTCGCTGAAAACAACTGTTCATCAGGAAATTTTTCTCGCAATTTCAGCTCCTCATCAACATGAACTAGGCGACTTAAGTGGTCAGCAACTTGATTTTCGGTCCCTCTTTTGTCCTTGATTTCCACATCAAATTCGCTCAAAAGTAATATCCATCGGATCAGCCTTGGTTTTGCCTCCTTCTTCGCCATCAGAAAACGAAGAGCTGCATGATCAGAGTAAACAATAACTTTAGCACCAAGTAAATAAGAGCGAAATTTTTCTAATGCAAAAACAACAGCTAAAAGCTCATTTTCAGTGGTGGAGTAGTTCCGTTGGGCATCGTTCAGGATACGCGAAGCGTAATAAATAGCATGCGATGCTTTCCCAACTTTTTGGCCTAAAACCGCGCCAACGGCATAGTCACTAGCGTCACACATAATCTCGAATGGCTTGCTCCAATCCGGCGGCTGAATTATTGGTGCAGATGTCAAGGAGTTCTTCAATTTTTCAAATGATGATTTGCAAGACTCATTAAACTCAAATAACACATCTTTTTGTAAAATCTTGCACATGGGGGATGCGATCTTTGCGAAATCTTGAATGTATCTCCTGTAGAAACCTGCATGGCCAAGAAAGGAACGCACTTCCCGCACACATGTGGGGTAAGGGAGAGAGTGAATGATATCAATTTTAGCCCTATCTACCTCTATGCCCTTAGACGAAACCACATGACCCAAAACCACACCTTGCCCAACCATAAAATGACATTTTTCAGAATTTAAAACCAAGTTGGTCTCGACACAACTCTTAAGGACAAGTGCAAGGTTAGATAGACAATTTTCAAAGGACTCACCATAGACAGTTAATTCATCCATAAAAAATTCTAAGATATGCTCAATAAAGTCCAAAAAAATACTAACCATACACCGTTGGAAAGTGGCCGGTGCATTGCAAAGTCCAAAGGGCATCCGCCGATACGCAAAGGTGCCAAACGGGCATGTGAACGTCGTCTTTTCCTGATCCTCCGGTGCGATAGCAATCTGAAAATAACCAGAATATCCATCAAGAAAATAATAGTAATGATGACACGCTAACCTTTCAATCATTTGATCAATAAAGGGTAAAGGAAAGTGGTCCTTTCGGGTTCCGGCATTCAGCTTCCTGTAGACAATACAAACCCTCCACCCATTTTGAATACGGGTGGGAACCATCTCGTCATCCTTGTTTTTTACCACAGTAATTCCGGTTTTCTTGGGTACCACTTGGACAGGACTGACCCACTGACTATCAGAGATCGGGTAGATGACCCCAACTTCAAGTAGCTTCAGAATTTCCGCCTTTACCACCTCCATCTTTGGTGGATTTAACTTTATTTGCGGTTGACATGAGGGATTTGCTCCTTCCTCCATCAATATTTGGTGCATGCATGTGGAAGGGCTAATTCCCTTGATGTCTGCTATAGTCCATCTAATAGCAGTCTTGTGCTCTTTCAATACTTTGACTAACTGCTCCTCTTGGTCAACTTCCAAACTGTTGGAGATGATAACCGGTAGTGTTTCTCCTTCACCAAGGAAAACATACTTCAGATGGTTTGGAAGCGTCTTTAATTCGATCACTGGTGCCTGCAAAACAGATGGAAGATGCCTAGTATTAGAGATTGGCAAGGATAAGTAAGAGGCATTACCTGACTAAGGTAGGTCAGACAAACTATTCAGAAGTTTCTCAATCTCTTCCACTTCATGACTGCATCGAATCCCATCTTTCGTCTGCATAGTGGGTACAGTAATAGCCACCTCTAGCTCATCTTTCCCTGCATTCTCACAATAATCTTGGGCCAAGAAATCCACAATATCAACAGAAAATACACAATCATCACTATCAGGAAATTTCATGGCATCATAAATATTAAATTTCACAACCTCGCCATCGAATTCCATAGTAAGTGTGCCACTGTGAACATCAATTTTTGACATAGAAGTTTTCAAAAACGGTCTGCCTAACAAAATAGGACTATTATGATCACCATTTTCCATGTCTAGCACATAAAAATCTGCAGGAAACACCAATTCATTGACTTGCACTAACACATCTTCTACTACTCCCCTAGGGTATGCATTAGACCTATTAGCTAGTTGAATAACAATTCCAGTTTTGTTCAATGGGCCAAGTTTCAAGGATTCATATATAGAATAAGGCATAACATTGATTGATGCTCCTAGATCTAACACGGCCTTCTCAAGTCTAACATTCCCTATGGTGAATGGGATAGAAAACATACCTGGATCCTTGCATTTTGCGGGCAATTTTCTTTGGATCACAGCAGATACATTCTCACCAAGTTCCACTTTTTGACAACCCTTCAATGTCTGTTTCCTCTTGGCTGTGCACAGTTCTTTCAAGAACTTCGCGTATCGAGGCACCTGCTTAATAGCATCTAACAACGGAATATTCACCTCAAATCTACGAAAAGTCTCATAAAGATCCTTTATCCCTTCATCTTTTCTAGACTCTTTTAGTGCTAAGGAAAAAGAGGCAACATGCTTATATTCAAAAAGTGGAGGAAACTTACCTCTTGGCGCTTCCTCCTTGGATGCTTCTCCATCAGTCGATTTCGACTCTTCTTGCGGTTTCTCCTTGGGTGAAGCCTCCACTTCTTTTTCCTTAATCTTCAACTCCTTCCCATTCCTTAGAGTGATTGCACTTGTGTTTTCTCTTGGGTTTGGAATTTTTTGAGATGGTAAAGTATTGGAATGCTGTGCTTCTAGCTTGTTAATGGCGATGGCGAGCTGTCCCATCTGGGTGTTCAAGGTTTGGATACTTGCTCTTGTTTCCTATTGAAAGGCTACAGTGTTAGTTGCAAGATCCTTAACAATATTTTCAAGGAACTCACCCGGGCTTGGAATCTGAGAACGCTGCTGTTGTTGTTGAGGATACGGCGGCCTATAATTTTGATTATGTGGTGGTGCTTGCGGCCCCGATTGATTTTCTTGAGGATTACCATATCTTAGATTTGGATGATCCTTCCAACCAGGATTGTATGTGTTGGAGTATGGATCATATTTCCTTTGGGGTGGTCCAAGAAATCCTCCAGTAGCATTGACCTGTTCAACTGATTTTTCTTGAAGTGTGGGACACGTATCAGTAGCATGTCCCATTGCAGCACAAATCCCACATGCCTTTGTAGTATGTCCATTCCCTACAGCCATCTGACGCACAAGAGTTATCAATTCAATTAATTGCTGTTCAAGGGAAGAGACATTTACCTCGTTGTTCTTCCTTGGTGGATGCTCATTCCTGATGGTGCCAAATTGTTGAGAATTGGCAGCCATGTTCTCTATTAAATTTCTTGCCTGTACCGGAGTTTTGTCCACAAAAACTCCTCCACTGGCTGCGTCTAGCATACTCCTGTCATGAGGTAACAAACCTTCATAGCAAAATTGGATCAATTGATTTTCACTTATCTGATGTTGCGGACAGCTAGCACAAAGCTTCTTGAACCGCTCCCAGTATTCATGCAGTGATTTTCCGGAGTAATGCTTGATCTCATAGATTTCCTTCCGGATGTTCGCAGTTCTAGAGGCTGGAAAGTATTTCTCCAGGAAGGTTCTTTTCATCTCCGTCCAAGTTGTGATGGAGCCAGAGGGTAAATAATATAGCCAATCCTTAGCAGCACTCTTCAAAGAGAAAGGAAAAGCTCTCAGCTGAATTCGCTCCTCTGTCACCCCATGGGGTTTCATACTCGTGCAGACCACATGAAACTCCATCAAGTGTTTATTTGGATCCTCACTTGCAAGACCATGAAAGGAAGGTAGTAAGTGAATTAATCCAGATTTAAGCTCAAAAGTAGCATTATTTTCTAATGTAGGAAAAGTAATGCATAAAGGTTGTTGATTGGGATCAGGAGTGCCCAATTGTCTAAGACTCAGGTTAGCATTAGCAGCCATTTCTTCTTCTTCCGAAAAAGCAGCTCGAGCAGCGGCTTCTTGTTGTTGCCTACGAAATTCTCTCCTTCGCCTATGTAAAGTCCTTTCAATTTACGGATCGTAGAGAAAGTTTTTGTCAGCAAGATCACCTGAAAGCATGAACTAGAGAGAACTAGGAACAAAGAAAAAAAAAGAGAGTGAGATTAATCAAAACAAAAAGAAAAGGAACACAATAAATTAACACCGTTCTCCGGCAACGGCGCCAAAATTTGGTAGCGCTTAATCGTGTCATGCCCAAATTACCCGACTCAATCAGATAAACAAATAATGCAGTAGTGTGAGTAGGGATCGTTTGCACGAGTAAAGGAAAATTTAATGTGTTTAAATAAATAAAAGGGGGTTTTGAAGTTTGAGATTAACTACTGAAAATTTTAAACAATTAAAATTCACTAACATGCAAGATTGAATAATAAACTTGGAGAAATCAATAAGAGGCAAGACTTGGTATCGGTCGACTACACCCTTGATATTCATTCATTCAATCATCGATTCCCTAAAAATAATTAGTCCTATTAAATATTCATCACTGAAAACTAAATTCCCGTTTCACCGTAATTTTAGTTAATTAGAAAAAAACATTCTAAATTAACCCTTACCAATGAACTAACCCGATAACAGCAATCTAAATTTAATTCCACGGTAGCATTCAAACTAGTAAAACTGACGAACATAGACAACACAGTTTACCAGCGGTTGTATTTAGCCTAGTCAATAATTGATCCTACGATTTAATAAACTCAAAAGCAGAAAATATCAAACGTAGTTGCTTCGCAAATTAGATTGTTCAAATAATTACGGATTTGAATTCTAATTTAGCTATCGTTCGCAATACAAAACTCTAAGATGGCCAATCCTAAAATCTCGCATACAAACATGAAATCAAACAGATCAAAGATTGATACTTAATAAAGATTAAACACTACAAATCGAATCTCATGAACAAAATATATCAAGGTTTCGTCTCCCTCAACCAAGTATTAAAAGGTTTAGCTACAACGATTCATCACCAAATCAATAAAAATTCAAAGAAAAGAAGAAAACTAGAGAAGAAATTGAGGAGCAAAACCTAGTTTCCCAGAGAGAGTCTCGAAATCTGATAATAATCCTTAAAAACGGAATTAAGAGTCTAAAAAAATCTAGAGTTCAAAATAACAAAATTTCCAAAATTAAAAAATCATTCCCGAATAGGCCCGCGCGCTCGATCGCATGGAGTACTTCCGATCGATCGCGTGAAAATATGCGTTTCTCTGTTTTCAACTTCTCGGCCCGCGCTCGATCCTGCTGAGTACGTGGGATCGATCGCATGGAAATATGCAAAATTCTGCCTTCATAATCCGGAGACCTTGCTCGATCCTATTGAGTTCGTGAGATCGATCGCATGGGAAAAACCAATATTCTGCCTTCATTTTCTTCATCTTGAAATCTCCTACACATTAAACCCGGGAGTATGTTATGAATATAAATGCATGCAAAAGACAAAACTAAGAAAAAACATGAACAAACACAATTAAATGCATGCAAACTACCAACAAAATAACAACAAAATATGCAAACAAAACACGACTATCAGCATGATTGAGTTGTAATCGCTTGTAGACATAAAATAAATTTAATGTAATATTAAGGGGAAACTTAATAATAATTCGAGCAACTTAATTTTGGATAAATACAAATTAATTGTATTTAATCAAAATTATAAAGCTCACATTTTATGTGAATTATTTGCTTAAAGATTTAATTGCAAAACTTTTAAATTTTAAGAGTCAATTTCGGCAATTTCCTCCCAGAGCACATCGGAACCTCCGATTCAGTAACGGAGATTCCGTTGTGCAAACCGCCTAAATTTTAAAATCTTCCTTCTTGAGAGACAACGGAGCTTCCGTTTCAATAACAGAGCTTCCTATAAGGTGGATCTCGGTCAAATCACATTAATTACTGCCTCGTAAATGTGCACTCATCGCCTTATATCGGAGCTTCCGTTAGGATAACGGAGCTTCCGATTGTGCATCTGCTGACACTTGTCTGCATCCTGTCCATCTGCACTAACAGAGCTTCCGTTACCGCAACGGAGCTTCCGATAATGCACGTCTATTTAAGGTCGAACGGAGCTTCTGTTTTACTCGCTCATTACCTTTCTTTCTCTTTATATTTCGAAATTCTAAGCCTACCCAAATGTCTCCAAGGAGTATTAATGTTGACGAGGGTCCGAGACGTCGAAATTGACGTCCTCTTGACGCCCAACCTCTCGATCCTAACCTACCTCCTGTCTCTCGCCCTATACCTTTAGACTATCCCGATCGACCTATTCTACCCGGTCGCACTCTAGATATTTCTTATCTTTCATCTTCTCGACTTCAATTGTTGAACTATATCAATAATCAACATTGGGGTTCCTTCTTCCAACCTTCGATTCCAGACTATATTTTTCCTTCCTTGATCCATGAGTTCTACGCCAATCTTGAACTTGTATTGTGCGATGATTCTTATATCGCCACGGTAGTTCAAGACAGATATATTCATTTTTCGGTCTCTGACTTGTCTCAGTGGTTCTGTAAGGCCCTGAAATTAATTATTTCATGATTATCAGAGTCGATTATTATTTATTTTGAATTGTTTGAAGATTAATTGAGCCGGGAATGAATCGATTTAAATTGAAAATTCAGGGACCGAGTTGCAATTGAGGGGTTGGACCAAGTCAAAAGCCTTGACTTATCTTATCAAATCCTATCATCTCCATCACCTACTCCTCTCTCCTTCTCTTTCCTCCCACCATACGCTTAAACCGAGAAAGCCATGGCTTGTTTTTCAAGATCTTCTTTCTTTTGATTCACACAATCCGACCGTAAAACTTCCGATTCGAGTTGAGATTCACGATCACCGCAACGAGGGCGTCATATTGCCGTAAGTTTTGCTACGATCTATGAACTTTGAATTTTGTTGGGTTGTCAGAATTTGATAATTTTCGGGTATGTTGTTCTTGAGCTAGCATAGACCGTGTATTCGAAGTCGGTTCGGAAAAAGAACGAAGTTTGGATTTTATATGATTTTTGGAGCATATTTTCGAAAATAGGTTTTTGAATTTTGGTTAGATTTGGTTGTGTTTTGTTGGATTGGAAGATGGGTTTGAGTTGTATTGATGATGATAATTGGTTTGAGATTTTTGGTTTGACCATTTATAGCCGTTATGCCGTCGAAATCGAATTTGGATTATTGGTTTTATTACTTCGGTTTGATTTTCGGGTTTGTTCGAGTTGATAATTTGATATCGAATCCGTATTTCATATTTTCAGAGTTTGGTTGAAAGATTCGGGTTTGGAACGAACTTGGGAGTTTGAACCGATTCGAGAGTTGAAGACTTTATAGTATTGAAATTCTTGTAATGGTTTGTTTTGATTTGATTCGATATTGATTTAGTTCGTTGTCATTTTCAGATTTGAATCCCCGACGAAACTTGAAAAGGTAAAAGACGACATTGAATTGAATGGGGTTGAATACTCGAGTTCGATTGATTCTCGAGTCCCAAAAATCATATACTGCATGTTAATTGTTAGTGTGAATTTGATTGATTTATTTTGTTTACACTTGCATTCACATTGAGCCGAATATTTGATTCGTTTTGAAATTATACGATTTAGGGAGCTATATAGAAGTGGCCTTGGATTTCGAGTTTTTTCAAGTGCTAGAATACTTCTTATAGTTGTTGTGAAGTCTAGGGGTTTTTAGTTGAGCGACATCCACCCCGAATGGGAGAGTCGGTGGGTTGTTCGTGATGACTTGACCCCGGGATCCCATCGAGTACCGATTGATATTTCGATTATCTGACTTGATAATCCCGAGTTTTGAAGTCATGCATACATCCACTCTCATTTTGAATTATTGATGTTTGTTAAATTTCTATATGAGATGTTTAATTGTTATTGTATGCCTGTCTCTTTTACTTGGAAATTATATTTCTAACCGGGTTATCTGGCTGTTGTTTTTGTTTGTATGTGTACTTGACAACAAGAGGATCAGGATCCGGATCGAGTCATTTGGGTTAGCTCGGGGTGAGAATGATAGAAGTGAGACACTGTGTCATAGGGTTGTGTCTGTTGAACTTGTATATTATTTTGATTAGTCGATCGAACCCTATCGTCGAACTTGATATGTTGTATTTTGGGCAGAAATTAGTATATTGTATGTTTAAATGTTGGTTGGTGTATGTGCTTGGGTTTATTTTGATTGGAATTGGCTTTGTGTGAAATCCTGCACTTTTCTGCCCGATTGGCCTGCGCGCGAGCGAGGCTTGACCTCGCGCGCGTGCGAGAATCTTGGAGGGCTCGGGTTATCTTGCCCGCGTGCGCGCGTGCATATCACCTCGCGCGGGCGCGAGCCTCCCACGAGGCCTCTGGCCGCGTTGCCCGTGCGCAAGCGAGACGATGGCTCACGCGGGCGCGAGGCTTTATAAAAAAAAAAAAAAATTTATTCGAGTCCTTGGTTCTCAGTGTTCGATTGTAGTTAATTATTTGAGGTTAGACGATTAGAAAACGGGGTCTCACATTAAGTGGTATCAGAGCCATAAGATTCTTGGAATTGAACTAGATTGAACGGGGTAGACCGAGTCCGCATGAATTGAATTCTCACATGTGATTGATTTATTTAATCGATTATTTTAAATACGTGCGATCATGCTTTATTGATTCTTGAATTAATTGAATTACATGATTTGTGATTTAATTTATAAAGAATGAATTACATGATACATACCTGTATTTGTGCTATCATCTGTTCTCGAATATCCTTGAGATTCATGAGTACTCAGAGCAGAGTTTTGGACACCGAAGTTATGAGATTGTGATTGAGATATTGTGTCCTAACCATTTGATATCAGATGGCACCTCGACGATCTGTGCGAAGAAATCAACCACACTTGGTTCCTCCTTCTAATGAGAATCCGCCGCCAGTAGTAACTCCTTCGAATGATCAGGGTAGTACTGGAGTAGATCAGATTGATGCTACCGCGACCCCTATGGAAACTCTATTGAAGAGATTTCGATCGTTCCGACCGCCTACCTTGACGGGTACCGAGAATTCCGTCGATTGTGAAAGTTGACTAGAGGACATTGATCAGCTCTTCGATTCCCTCGACTATACCGATGACCGCATAATCAGGTTAGTCATTCACCAGCTACAGGGTGTTGCTAAGAATTGGTGGACCACAACCAAGAGAGAAAATGAGAATCAAGGCACCGCTGCCGAAAGGAAAAGGGTGCCGAATTTGCGAATTTGAAGCAAGGAAACTTGAGTATCGAGGATTATGTGAGAAAGTTTGACAACCTCTTGAAGTTTGCACCTCACGTCGCAGACAACGAAGAAGCCAAGGCCGATCATTTCATCAACGGCTTGAATCCAGAGATTTTCACCTTGGTCAATACCGGGAGACCCAATAAATTTTCAGATGCTATGGATCAGGCAAAGGGAGCCAAAGCTGGACTTTTGATACAACAAGGAAATCAGTTAGCTCCTCAGCAGCTGCAGAGATCTTTTCAGAATCAGCCTGTTCAGTTTCAGACTCAGTAGTCTCAGTATCAGTACCACCCTTCTTAGGAGTCAAATCAGTCTCAGAGGGTTGAGGGAGGTAACAATGGCAGAAATAGGCGAGATCAGTATAGACCAAACGGAATGCAATTTAAGAAGCCTGGGAGCAGTTCATCGAGTTCCAGTGGCTCTAGACATTTCAGTTCTGGGCAGAGTTCAGGGTTTTCAAGAGCATCGTGTAGTAAGTGTGGAGGCCATCACCCAAGCGACCAGTGTCGAGGCGTGTTTGGTAGTTGAATATCTTCCAGCAGCCGGGTCACTTTTCTAGAGTTTGTCCTCAGCGGGGATCCGATAGAGCTCAGATCGGTAGTTCTTCTCGACCGCCAGCTCAGCCTGAAAGATCAGCTTCTGCAGTCCATTCTTTTC